>NC_081563.1:138435745-138519895 GCF_022355385.1 Mustela nigripes
GCACTGAACAGGATAGTGTGCCAGTGCGTGTGTGTGTGTGTGCACTGAACAGGATAGTGTGCCAGTGCGTGTGTGTGTGTGTGCACTGAACAGGACAGTGTGCCGGTGCGTGTGTGTACACTGAACAGGATAGTGTGCCAGTGCATGTGTGTGAGTGTGTGTGTGAGTGTGCACTGAACAGGACAGTGTGCCGGTGCATATGTGTGTGTGTGTGAGTGAGTGTGCACTGAACAGGACAGTGCTCCTGAGTCCGTGGCTGAAACAGGCTCCGGATGGGCAGAGCGGGTTTGGACAAGCGCGGACTCGTAGCCCCGCCGGCTACGATGCGATGAGACCGTCATGGCATAGAACGGGCCGACTGGAGTCTCCCTGACAGATGTGCTGCCGTCTTCCCCGCCGGGGGGTGTAACTTTATTTGGGGAGAAAAGGGTCTTTGCAAATTCATTTAAGGTAACGTGAGGTCCTCCTGCATTGGACGGGTTCTGCATCTGTGAGCAGCATCCCGAGGAGAAAGGACGTGACCCTCAGGGGCCTGGCGGGTCACAGTGGATGCTAAGACCGGAGTGAGGCGTCTGCAAACCGGGGAGCAGGGGGTTCCCTCGAGGGGGTCAAAGGGAACGGGCCGCAGGTGTCAGAGGGAACGGGCCCGCACGGCTTCCGGCCTCCGGAGCTGGGGGAGGGTATGTTCTGCTTTAAGCTGCCGTGTCCGCGGTGGTGTTTCGGTCACGGATGCGCTGGAAGGCCAAGCACGAAGGTGTTGGTCCTCATGTGTGCTGCTGACGTCCCGTCTAAGTGAGAAGGGACTGTCTGCCCGGGGGGGTGTGTTCTGTTCCCCGCTCGCTCTGAGACAGAGCAGCTGCCCCGTCCAGGCAGCAGGCCTTGTGTCCAGAATCTCTGTGGGTTTCCTGGTGGCCCCCCGAGAGGCACATCGTTCCCCAGAGCCCGCTGGACACTCACAGCACCCCACCCTCATGTCCTTGGTTTGGTTCCTTCGTGCCCCGCCTGGCAGGAGGTTTATAATAGCATAGTCCGTGAGCAGGGACTGAAGCCCCAAACAGCAGCCTGCGGGAGGTGTCAGTGGCCCTTTGAAGTCGGCGTGGGATCGGCCAGTGTCGTCCCTTTGGGCCTTGACTTGTAGCAAACATCTGGCTGGGTGTCGCCCACGTGAATATTCGACAGGACGGTTCAGAAGGATGCCCAGATCTGGGACTGGTTCTTACAAAGCGACGATATTAAAATTGATTTTGTTTAAGGAGGCGTGTGTGTTCGCTCACCGAACCAGCATGGCCTGTGGTAGGTGCGGACAGCCGGGGCCCGGACAGGGACGCCTGTTCCTGCCGCCTGACGCTGACGTCAGCTGGGGAAGGGGGTCTGCGGTCTCGTGAATCGGAGAGACCCACGCTGTCCTTGCGAGTGAGATAAGTCACAGAACGTAAGCACACTTGCCCTGGCAATAAGATCTCAATGTGGAAAAAGACAAAAACAAAGTCCAAGGAGTGGGTCTGGCGCACTGAAGCCAGATATTGGGGGAGGTTGGAGCTAAGGGGCTCCTGTCGGGGGAAGCGAGGTGAAGGGGACACCTGCGCGACCAGGAGGAGAGGAGCCAACCATGCGGCTCCTAGAGAGAGAGTCCTGGGCAGAGAGAACAGCACGTGCAAGGGCCCTGTGGTGAGCCCGAGATGTTCCGGGAACAGAAGGAAGCCCTGAGGTCTGGGGACAGGCAGTGCCTCCTACCACGGACCTTTGTGGGCAGGGATGGCTGAGCACAGGGCCTCCTCTGCCCAAGCCCAGCTCTCCCCCCGTCTGTAGTTGGAGCCCTCGGTGTGCTCCCAGGAGCCGGGGGTCTGGGGCCTAGTGGGCTACAGCTCTGTTCAAGGCCCCGTGAGTTGTCTCTGCGGCGATGCCTACCTGGGTGGGGAGAATGCCTGGTCCGGGGCTCCCTCCCTCCCCCACAACCCATGGACCCCTGCAGCAGGCGAGGCAGCCTGCTTTCCGGTGCCCAGACACCATCTCCTCTAGGGGGAAAAGCCCTAGTTCCCCAGCAGGCCCTCCAGAAGGCAGGTACCCCAGGGAAACCAACTCCGTCTTGGGGTCCCTATCCTCAAATGCTTCCTGGCTGACGGACGGCAGGGCCCTACCCCTGTGCATGTAAGCCACCGAGAAGCTGCAGGCTTCCTCTACCTCTTAGCCCCATTAGTGTTCCTGGAAGGTTTCCACAGTGCAGAGGAAGACCAGCACCTCCCTGGCCTCCTAGTGGTGTGGTCTGTGCCTCGGGCTGTGTTGCCTTGTTTCCCTGAAGGGTCCCAAGCCCGCTGCCGCCAGCGTGTCATACAGATGGCGGAGCCCAGAATGGGAAGGCACAGAGCGGAGCCTGCCTGTCTGTGCCGGTGATCCCGCAGATGCCTGTGGGCCGCCGTCTGTCCTGCGGGAGCTGGGGAGAAAGCAGCGCCTTTACCCGTGTCCAAGGACAGCAGCGTCCATGCACTCGGAATACACTGACCGCCCCACGCAGGAGAGCAGCGGGGAGGTCTGGAAGCACACGTCTGTGTGATTCCAGTGGGGCTGCTGGAGCTCTGGGCCCCGGTGTGCGCCCGCTGCCGACACGCTGGGGGCAGACCTGGCTGCCCCTCCCCTTGGGCTTCCGGCCCCCGGAGTGTGCCACTGCCCCGTCCGTTCTTTTCAGGGATTATTCCCTGAAGACAATAAACCTCATCTCTAAAAATAGGTCACATAAAAGGCTTGAGTATTTTTCTAATTAGTGTGAGAATTTATTGAATATACATCACACATATAGATCACAATATTATTAAAATTACTATTAAGACTTTACACATCAAAATATTTCAGGCGGCGGGGACACTGGAAGCCTGATGCTCCCTGAGAATCGTATCTGCATTAGCAAGATAAAGGACAATTTAGGACGATTACAAAAGCAATGATTTAGCGTACAACATAAAACTCTGCTGAGAACTAACTCGTAATGCCAGCTGCTGCTAAGCTGCTTAATCTTTATCTAGTTCAATTAAAATCAGAATGTTTGGGATTTCATTAACAACCAGAGGTTTGGAAATTACATGCGCTTTTCCGCCAGATCCCGCTGCCGACGCCCAGGACTGGAAGTCTCCCAAAACGTCTTCAGGTAGATTTAGGTATAATTAAAACTTACGTACTTGCAGGGTAATGCAGACGTTAAAGAAGATTAGTTTAGGATTTCAGTCCCATCTGATTGACAGAAGTAGACCCCCCAGTCCAGCACAGGGCGCTGCAGCTCTGGATGTCTGCTGGCAGGGCCGCCCCCCCAAAGCCCCCTGAACCGGGACCCCCAGCCACAGGGCAGCCCTGGAAGGCCACTGGCAAGTCTGCCCCACCTCCCGCCGGGACCCTGGCCACAGGACGGGCTTGCGTTTCAGGAGTGGGACTCACTCGGGGGACTTGGGAGTGCACACCCAGGTCCCGCCCGATCACTGAGTCGGATGTCTGCTGTCTGTCAGTCCTGGATGGAAGGAAGCCTCGTGGGTACGTCTTCCCTGGACCTGGGCTCCGGGGTCTGGTGTCCCCTGCTGTATTCTCCCCAGAGTGGGAGGTTCCTGGGGACGCTTGGACTGAGCGGGGGAGGAGGCCGTGGGCTCCCACGTCACGCCTCGTGCACCCCGAGGGAGAGCTTCAGATTCAGGGTCCACATGCGACACGCCTGCGTCTGCGCTCAGGTCGGACACCTGTGTGTGGGAGGCATGACAGGTGTGAAGGTGTCCACATCCTGATCCCCAGAGCCTGGAATGAGGTCACGTGACAGGGCAAAGCGACTCAGAGTCACGGACACTGAGGGAGAAGAAGGGTCCGAGTGAGGGAGAAGGGTCCGAGGCAGGAGGTGTCTCCCTGCCAGGGGGTCCGGGCACCTCCAGAAGCTGGGAGAGGAGCCCCCAGAGGCACAGGGCAGTGTGTCCTCCCCGAGAAGCTGTGTGACTGTGAGCAAGCTGCTGTGCCCCTCTGAGACCCTGTGAGACGGGTGTGGGGGAAGAGGGTCGGCGAGGGTGGGGCCCTTTCCCGGGGGGCGGGTAGCAGGCGTCTCCCCCGCAGGCTCACATCTGTCAGCACCTCTGCCCCTTTCCTTTCCCTCTGCCTGTCCCCTCACCCCGATGCTTGACCCTGCATCCCCGGGATGCCTGGAGTCGGGGGCAGGGAAAGAGCCCCAACTGTCCCAGGATTTGGGGTCAGTCCCCTCTTTTCTGGCACCCTGGGCAGCTGTGGGGATGGCCAAGCCAACTCTGCCAGGCACTGGCTACCCAGTGTCCTTCGCTTTTCCTTGTCAGTGTCCCCTCCGCCCCCTCTGCCCTCCTCCAGTGCCGCTCCCTGAACGGTGCCGAGGATCTGGGGGTCCGGACGTCCCCGGGAGCAGCGCTGTGCACGCCGGAGCACACCCGGGACACGGAGGCCCCAGGAGGGAAATGACCAGTGTCCAGAGGGTCCACCCGGAGGAGAGCTTCAGAGGGAGCCCTGACCCCGTGAGCTCAGATGCACACGCTGCCGTTTCCGGTTTAACGTGGGCAGCCGACGACCCTGCCCAGCGGGAATAGAGGTCGCTCGAATGAGCTGCCTCGGTGCGCTTCCTGAATTTGGGAGAAGGCCAGCTGCCCGCTGACAGAGCGGCTGCGTCCCGGAGGGGCTTCTGCCGGGGCTCTGCTGTGGGTTTTCGAGCCTGCTGCTGTGCCCTTCGGTGTCGGGGCCGCTCGGAACCCACGTCCTGTGAGAAATTGAAGCCAAGGCGCTCGCTTTCCCGACAGCAGGTGCAGAAACGATCTGACCCGCCCCCACCCATACTTGCTCTATGGCTCGTGTTGTTTCTCTTCTTTCCCCAGGAGCCCTCCGGCCCCGTCTCCTGGAAGTGGGTGCTTTGGGTGGACTGGAGTAAACAGCCCCGTCCCTTCAGAAGGGGTGCTCGTGTGATCATTTCCCTAGGTCGCAACTGAACTGTTCAATATTTGTCACTTTAACTCATTCTGAAACTGGTCTTCTGTGACGTTTTATTATCTTACATTTACACCTTATGCTTCCCCGTCTTCTCCTGAAACCTCGAGCTGCTGGAGGACAGGAGGCGTGTGTGCGCGCGTATGCACGCGGGGGTGTGTGTGCAGGGGTGTGTGTGTGTGTGTGTGTGTGTGTGTGTTCTATGAGTGTGTTTCTGTGTCTGTATTTTCCGGCGACCTCTGAGGTTGAGCCGGGCAACCCCTGAGTACGCATTCCGTGCTTTACATCTTAACTTGTCTTTGTATCCGTGATGTTTCCCTTCATCTCAGGGAGGGAGAAACTTTGTATCTGGAGTGAGTGTTGCAGGGCTGAGTGGAAGGTGGCCTTTGGATCCGTTGCCACACCCTCAATTTCTAACGTTAAATGTCTACAGATCCATTAGAATCCAATTAAGTCGCTGATTCTGAGTCCAAGGGTCTCGGCCGGGGCCTGAGGGTCCGCGCCGCCGCCGCTGCTGGGTGGGGGTCCCCCTTTAGGCAGCAGGATTCTGGAAGGTGCCACCCGCACGTGTGAACCTCCTGGCATCGTTCCAAGTCCCTGCACCAATTCCCACGAGACTGTAACCACCCCCGACTCCTTCCAATTCTCCGGCCTTCAGTTTCTCTCTCCCCCTGACTGAGGGTGCCGCTCCCCCTTCGGAGGGCGGTCTGATCGCTCAGAACCAACGGTGCGGCCGGTGGTACATCAAGATGAGAACGAGCCATCAAGATTTGGCATCGTCATTTCCAGTCGTCAAGAAGAGGACAAAGACGGAATGAAGGATGTGTCCGTGTCCCCAGGGCTTGGCACACACTTCAGCAGGGACATGCAGGGAGACGCGCGGGCACTCCGAGCTCGTGTGTAGCTGCATCCGGCTTCAAGTGTGGGAACGGGCGCAGACTGATCCACGGGGCCGTAAGTAGATGGGCCCGCCGTTCCTGCTGAGCCCTGAGGGTCCTCTAATGGTACCTTCCTGCCGTTCTCTGGTCGGTTCATGGTTTAAGGACGCAGCCGGCCACCCTGCTACGCCTCCAAGTCCAAGTGGGAAGAGGCTGTGTGTCTGCTCTGTCCCTCGCTGTCACTCGTCAGAAGTTTGAGAGCTTGTGGTCTTTTCATTGCTTGGGGTTTCATTCCGGCCGTTGAATTTAAGAGCCTTTCAGAGGATGCCGGGAAGGATGATGATCATGAATCTGGACTCAACGAGTAGCCTTAGAACACGGTTGGCAAAACATCCCGGGTTCCTTGGACTGGCTGTGTGGCTGGGGTGTCACTGAGTTTTTAAAACTTTGGACTGACGTATCGCTATGTGCGAGACAAAACAGGGCGTGAGCACATCCCGAGTGCCCAGACAACAAAACCTGGCCGCCTGAGCACCCCGTGGAACCGGCACCGACGTATCAAGGGGCAGAGTGGGACCCACCCTCCAACCCTTCTCCAGAGTCTCCCCTCCTAGAGGGTCTGTGCCACCTGCGTGTGGCCTGATTTTGAACTTCAGGTCACTGGAGGCCCGTGGCCTCGACTCTCCTGCATCTGGCTTCTCTGGTCGCTCGGGATCACCGAGACGACGGCTTCTGCGTGTTCCGGGTCTCCTCCTCCTGTGGAGCCGTTGACACAGGGAATGTGTTCCCAAAGGCCACTGCAGAGGCATCGCACAAGGCTGGGCCGTGGGCCCCACGTGCCATCCCCTGCCTCGGTACCGCCCGGGGAGACGGGCAGAAGGGCACGGCGCCTCTGCAGGAAGGCGGGCTCCACAGGAGCGCACGGAAGCAGAGTGTACGTCGCAGCAGTGACCGTGGGGTATGTCAGGGTTGAGCTTCAGTGCCCGGGGGAGGACGCAGCTTCTGACTCTTTTGCCTGTTTCCTCATCAGCCTCTTGCTTTTAAGCGTACATGGCGTATTTTCCCACACGTCTGGACCATGCCGGGGTGTGTGGTTTCCAAGGGCTCTGCAGAGGCTGCCTTTAATATTAAATGCTGTATGTACACACACACACTTAACCAAAGCTGTCAAGAAACTGCCCAGGGGCTGCAGGGTTCGGGGGTGGGACTGGTTTTGCGGAGACCGAATTAGTGGGATCCGCCGTCCTCTGTGGGGAGGGGCAGGCAGAGAGCGGTGGCCTCCGCGCACCCTCCTTCCTGCCCCATTATGCAGCAAAGCTGCGCAATTAATCTTTGTCCACCTGCAAATCCTGGCAAAAGTCAGACACGCCAGCAGTGTCTGAGAATTTTCTGCTGCTTTTGTTCATTGGAATAATCGCCTGAGCCGGGGGCTGGGTGGTGGTGGGGAGGGCCAGGGCTCACCGTTTGGCGCGAGCTGAGTAAATGGGCAGCGCATCCTGTGACTGGGGGCCTGGCTTGCATTGCATAGTGGGAACCCGTTCGGGCAGCTCCCCAGGGTCTTGCCTTAAAAGTGCATTTGATGATGGCTGGTGGAAAAGCGACTTGCGCTCTGGCTTCTGGAGGTCGGGCTTTGCTGCCAGAAACCCGCCCCTGTGCCCGAAATAGCCCCCGCGCACATCTGAAGCCTCTCTGCACTGATCAGAGGCTGGGCCACGCGAGCAGGCTGGCGGCCCGCAGCTGGCGGGACAATTGATCCCTGCTGGATCTGGGTTCCGACAGTTGAGCAGGTGCCCGGACTGCTCCCGTCGGACAGCTCTTGGCTGGAGCAGGATTGGCTGCAAACCGGAGGGCCTGGTGATAAATTTGGGGTCCCTAGTTATAAAATGATGAGGAGTTTCAAGACAGCAGAGCCTTGAACCGAGCTCAGTGCACAGTCTTGAGCCTGGCCGTGTGAGGGTCGGCCAGGGCCCAGGAGACCCTTGGCTCTCCTTGGATATTCTGGCTGGGGACGGGGGTGCCAGGGAGCTCAGGCATGGGCATCTGCCAGCGCTTCTCCTGAACCGCGAGAAATGGGTGTGGGGCTCCCAGCTCTGGCCACCCAGGGCAGGGCTGCCCTCTCCCCTCTCCAGCAGCCCTGGGCATGGGCCCCACCTCGCTGTCCTCTGGACCTTTGTTGGAGGGGCTTTAGGGAGGGGTGGGCGGGCTGTCATGAACAAGGCAGCGCTTTGGAGGCAAAGTAAGACAAAGATATGTAACAGCCAGGAAAGGAAGGGGAACGATTTGCAGACCCCACAAAACATTCAGAACCATTTCCCCAAACGGTCATACCTCTCACACTGCGAGCTGGAGGGGGACCCGTGACCATCCTGACACTATCCGGCAGCTTCCGGGAGCAGAAAGATTAATTTGTGGCTTGCCCTGTTCACGCATCCCACAAATATTTCCCCAACGTGTGCCAAGTGCCAGGCCCTGAGTACGGCAGGGAACGAGGCAGCGTCTGAGAAGCCCACATCTGGCCGCCCACCAGGGGATGGGACAGAGGCTGGGCGTGTTCCTGTCTGTCCTCCTGTGTCCATCGGACTCCCAGTGGAGCGACCCCGCGGTGGCTCAAGGCCAGATGTTCTGGGTCAGACTGATACTTAGTTGAATTGTAAATGGGTCACCAGACACTTAGAGGTAGCCCATCACAAAACAAACCCCAGAAAACAGGAGGTTTGTCTGGGTTCTGAGTAGGGGTAGGAAGTGTTTGCTGAACAGAAAAGCCTGGAGTGAAATCAGAAAGGAAAAGACGATTGGATTGGGAAAAAATAAAGATTAAAAAACCTTTTGATTAAAGAAATGTTTTTCCATTGAAAGGCAAACAGATTGGGGGAAAGAGCTGTGATAAACACAACGGAGAATTTCTCACCTTTAAAGACAAGGAGGTGATGTTGGTGGGTGAGAAGAGGGGCCAGAGCGAGAAAGGAAACTTAACAAACAGCAAATATTAACTCGCGGGGAAAACGTGCAGTTTTATTTTGGTATCCAGGGGAATGACCTGAAAATGGTGATTTTCCACTTTTGTCGAACCAGTGAAACAAACGGTTTTCTTCCCCTTGTAAGCGGCCTTACCGAGCCCTGGCCAAGCCCCTGGCGAGCTGGCATTTTCGTGTGGCCTGGAGACGTGCTGGGAGGGGACGCAAGGGAAGTTGACAAAACCCGTCAAGCGCCGGAGCAACGGCTCTGTGCTTTCCCGCGGGCGTTCCAGGCGCGGCCCTCCGTGAACGGAGAAACGGGGACGTGGACGGGGCCGTGCGGTCGGGCAGTGGGGAGGGCGTGGGCCCGGCCTCTCCGGCGCCCCAGCCCGGCCGGGCCTGCATCTGCTGGTCTCCCCGACCCACCGCGCTCCCGTCCCCACTCCTCCCACACTGAGCGCAGGACTGGAGCGGGGCCGTGCACGACCGACGGACTGGGTCACCGGGTGCGGAGGAGAAGCATCTCACAGGCTGGCCCTGCGCGGGCTGGCTTGCATGTTCTGACTTACCGAGGCCCAGCTGCGTTGAAAGGGTTTGTTTCATCCTTCTTCACCCCGCGTACTGCCGGCGCCGGCTCAGCCGAGTGTCAGATCGGGGACTTGCTCAGCGATCATCGTGCCCGATGCTTGGCGGCGACTCTCCCGCTGCCCGCAGGGCCGGGAGCCCGGGGGCGGGCTGGGGAGTGGGTATCAGGGGGAGGCCCAGGTGGCCGTCAGGAGCCCTGCCCGGGCAGCCGCGTGATCGCCTTCATCCAGGGGCATCCTTCCCTCTGATGTGTTTGCTTGCCCCCGGATTGCCCCTGGCACAGTGTTTCCAGTGTAGACCGATCCTGCTGGGAGGCTCCCCGTCACTTTTCATGGTGCATAAACCTGTGTGATCATGTTTCTAGGACCAGACAGAGGGAGCTGTTGATGTCATCTGCAAATTAAAGGAGGGCTGTTTGTGGCCGCGCGAGACAGGCCGGGCCGATCTACCGCCAGGCCTGTGGGCTCTCCGGGAAGTGGTTTTGTCTGTTTTCTTTTTTTAAATAGATGAGCCTTTTTCTTCCAGACATAGGAAGTGATGAGTGGCAGCTGACCACCTATGTGGGGGAGGAGGGCCTTTGTGCCGGGAGCCCCAGAGAACTCTCTTGCAAACGTAACAGGTTTTCTTTGGCTGACCAGAAAGACCACAGAGGGAGGGAACCAAGAGGTGTTGATGCCCAGGACATGGTGGCTGTGTCCCTGGGGAGCAGTGGATATACCCGAGGAAATGGAGCCGCTCCTTAGGAACTGGGGGTTCATTCATTCCTTGCACATTTGCCAATCTTTGGTCCCAGAGCTTTGACTTGTGTCTGAGGGTGGCCCCTACTCACAGTCCACGTGCCCTGTGGAGGGTCCCCATAGCTCAGGTGCCCATGCGGCTGATGGGAGCTGCGTGGTCCGGCAGTGCCTGTCTTTCTGGGACCAGAGGAGCCAATGCCTGTGAAGGGAGAACTTGAGCTTGGCGAGGGGACCGAGAAGACTGCAGGGCTGGGACAGACAGGAAACAGGGTCAACCTGGAGGCTGTGGCCTCTTCCAGGGGCTGGTGGGGGACACTTGGTAACACCTCGAGTCAGACTGGGGGCGGGGTCCTGTGCACGTCCTGGGGGCAGAGGCCAGGGAGGCTGGCCAACATGCTACAGTACCAGGATGCCCCTCAACACAGAATCATCCAGCACAACATATTCTTTGTGCAGAGGTGCAGAAAGCCCGGCTTTAGCTGAGTTCCGAAAGATGAATAGGAGCTGAACACACGAAGAGGAAAGCCAGTTTCCTGTGCAAAGGTCCTGTGGTGGGGGAACATGGTTGAACAGGAACTGGAAAAATGAGCAGGTGGCTGGAGGCATGGGCACCATGCTTTGAGAAAGGGACATATGGGCGGGAGACGTGTCCTTGCCCGGCTTTGGGGAGTGGCCTCTGGTCTGGCCGGTGCCCTTGCCTTGTCTGTTCCCAGCTTCGTACTCACCGGTTCCTCCAAGGTCCCAGACACCAGCGTCCTCCATGAGGCAGTGTGACCTGGCTGGTCAAAAACTATGACTAGCCTCACCGCATACTCCCAGAGAGAGAGGGGTTGGGGGGGAGCTCCACGGTCTCAACGGGGGTTGAATGAGGTCGGGGAGCTCTGACGTTTATTTAACTCTGCCAATGAGACCCGTTAGTGTCCTGGGAAATGAATCTAGTCTGCTCAGCAACCCAGGGAACTGCAGCTTCCCCGGGGAGCACAGAGAGGAAGACAGCTGGTATTGTGAGTTCTGAAGGTGGTCGCCTTGTCACCAAAATCTCCACAATCATCGCGGCCATTTCGTTTTTTTCTTTTTCCAGGTCTTCTAAAATGTGGGCTTTGAAATGCTGACGGTGCTAAGATTCTCTTAGCCTATTTAGAAATATGAAGAGTTGCACATGTGCATGTGTGTGTGCGTGTGCAGGCAAGTGTGTGTGTCAGTATGCGTGTGGCTGTGTGTACAAACTCGTGTGCATACCTGTGTGTGCACCTGCACAGATATTTGCATACAGGTATGTATGCGTGCACAGGCGTAGGTGTGCATGTGTGCATGTCTGCATACATGTGAGTGTACGCACATGTGTGCCGGTGCACGTACACACACATCTGCATGCACGCATGTGTACGCACATGTAGGTGCATGTGGGTGTGTGGGTGTGTATCGTGCGTGTGCGTGTGTGTGAGTGTGGTTGTGTGCATGTGTGTTCCTGTGTGTGCACATGCATGTGTGTGCATCCATGTGAGTGTGTGTGCACATCTGCATGCACATGTGTAGTACACATGTAGGTGCATGTTGGTGTGTGTGTGCGTGTTGCCCGTGTGCATGTCTGTAGGCGAGTGTGGTTGTGTGCATGTGTGTCGTCGCTGTGTGTGCACACATGTGTGCGTCCATGTGAGTGTGTGTGCACATCTGCATGTGTGTTGTTTGTGCGCATGTATGTGTGTGTGTGTGAACGTGAGGATTTCTACCCAGAGCGAGTTGATCTGGGAGATGCTGTGTGACTTCCTGGCTGTTGGCCGTGCTGCACATGGACACCCCCATGCAGACTGTGCGGAGAACACGGGGCTCCTGGCTTTGCTGCGTTTGACTGTTGCCATGACTGGATGGTACAGACCCCACTGGTGTCCCTTGACAAAGGCTGGTCCACATGAAATGTCATACGGTGACATGGTTTGCCCCTCAGTGTGAGTCCTGGGGTGCATGCCAGGCCCCCTCTTCCATACTTAGGCCCTCGTCCTGTGTGTCCCCACGGTAGGTAAGGGCCTGGTATGGGCTGAGGGAAGACGCAGCTGTGCGCTGAGTAGCTTTGTTCCCAGAGTCCCTCACGCCTTGCAGATGGGAGGGTGCACAGCCGCGCAGCGCGGTGCCTTCCCTCCTGCCGCTCCTCGGGGTAGGGCTCCCGGACAGAGCACTCACCGCAGAGCGAGACGGGACAGCACGAGGAGGAGGCGGCCCAGCTGTGTTTCAAGTGCGGAGAGGAGGCTGGAGGCTGGGGCGGCTGGGGAGGCGAGGCGTGGAGGCTTGTCGCCACGGAACGTACTCTTGCTGAGCATATATCCGGTGAGCTCTGTGCACGGGGCAGGACGTAACACGAGTCTGTCATCCCCTTGATGTGCTGGCCAGTCTGTCGAGAGGCCGGGTCAACGTGGTGCATCCCTCAGATACAGACACTGGGCCCGGCGCATGTGGGGTTGTCCCATGAGGGCGGGAGGCGGGTTCAAGCCCACCTGGGGAGCCCCACGTGTCCGCCCGCACCTGCCGCCCAACCTGCCCCTCGCCTCCCCGCATCCGAGTGTTAATAACGGCTGGTGGAGGCAGGTGGGAGCCAGGAGTGGGCAGAGTTCCCCGTGACACGGGGCTGTCTGGGAACGGCCCGGAATTGCCCAGGTGTCCTGTTGTCCTCCTTGGGAATGATCCGTGGCATCAGTCTGGGGCGCTGGGGGATGGCAGGGTCAGTCCCCCTCCTCGGCTTGGCCTCTGCTAGACTCTCCAGCATTCCCATGTTAGCCTGACATGATGGAGGTTTGGAGGCTCCTCGTGCAGGGCCGGCCTCGAGTGCCCACGCCCTCCACGCTTGCAGACTTGTGGGGAGAAACCTGTGCAGTGGGTGAGCCTGAGCAACGGAACGACAGTGCATAGAACACAGAATACAGCAACACGCTGAATCTGATGTTTGATGCTGTCACATATCTCGGGCCCGACAGCCCCTGTGCCCAATGGTGGTAATTTGCTGAACCAGCCAGTGTGTACGTGGGTCGAGCCACCAGGCCATCTGAGATCATTCTGGATTCCTGAACGGTGACCGTGGGTCACGTGGACTGTGGCTGTCCTGGGTCCTGGTCCCCAGCGGGGCTGTTGGGGAGACGCGTGGCCTGCCCGCCACGTGAGTAACTGAGCCTCGTGACCTTTGGTACATGCCAACTACGTCTGCTGTAGATCTGTGGGGGCATTTCAAAGAGGCTCATTGCAATTGATTCCTCCCTGTTGGGGAAATAGCGAACTCGAGACGTGGAAGGAGAGAGAGAGAGAGGAGCTCACCGTGTGCCCCACCCCTAGACCAGGCCTGCTTTCCCCAGGTCATGGGACGACAGTTGCCCTGCGGTCGGCACCCGGAGGGAGACCACAGAGGCATTTGCAGCTGGAACCTGACCCAGTACGTGTTCTGCTTATCTCTGTGGGAAAACCTGTTTGTCCTCGCCCGCGGCCGCTTCCCTGGGAGAACGCGTGAGGCCCTGGACAGGCTTCAAGATAGCCAGATGTGGCCCGGGGTAGCCAGATGTGGCCCAGGCCTGCAGGTGCCGGTCCCGGGGGATGGGTGTGGAGGGACCTTGGTGCCCTGAGGCTTGGGGAGGCCCGTGATGGAGGCTCTGTCTGTGCCCTGAGCCCAGGAGGCCTTCCTGGAGGAGCTGAGATGCCAAATTGGGACCGACTACGTGGGCATCCCCCGGCTGCTCGAACACATCCCCGTGCGTTGGGTGGCTTTGAGGACAGACGTGTTCTGTCCCGCGACTCTGGAGGCCAGACGTGGGAAGTCAAGATGTAGGCGGGGCCGCACACCCTCTGGAAGCCACGGGGGAGGGTCCTTCCTGCCTCTCCCAGCTTCAGGGACAGCCGGAGGCCCTGGCGACCCCTCGGCGTGGTGACCGTCCCTCGGGCCCCCACCTCCCTCGGCACACGACTTCCTCCCCGTGTCTGAGAGGACACTGCCTCCAGATTTCCCTCTTCTCTGGGGGACACTGCCCACTGGATTGGGGCCCACCCTAACCTGGTGCAGCGGCCTCTTCATTCGGTCACATCTGCAAGGACCGTATTTCCAGAGGACGGACGTCCTGAGCTTCCAGACGGACACGAGCCTGGGCGGATGTTGTTAACGCAGCGTCCTGCCCCTCCACGCGTGTGAACGGGGAGCAGAGGGAGAGCGGCCGGCGCCCAGAGAGGACGTACCTGTTCGTTCTCTCAGAGCTCTGGGCCGTGGATCTCTCCGGAAGGCCATCAGATAGGGAGATGCGGGATCACCGGTGAGCTTTTTTCAACATAGAGGAAGCAGCTCGGTGAGTCCTGGCTTCTGACACGGCTCACGGGGTGCGGGCAGGGCCAGAGTCTGCCGGAGCCTCAGATCAGCCGCAGGAGCTCCGTGCCCCTCCCCCCGGGCCTCCGCGGAAGCTCAAGGACACAGGCGGGCAGGGACTGTGCCCGGTTCCGGGCAGAGTCAGCTGGCAGAAAAGAGGACAGTGGGCTTGGGGGTTCGGGGGCCTCCTGACATCACGCCTCATGGTCCTGTGTGGGTCATTAATAAGGGGTCGCTGAAAGAGCAGCCTCGGCTTTCGTGCTGCTTCACACGGAGTCTCTTGAAGCTGTTCAGGGGACCCCGACGTTCCCAGGGTCCACGTCACGTCCGCATGAGCCAAGTCCGCCGACGCACTTCCCGTCACGTGGGAAGCTGCTCTTTTAAATCCCGTTAACGTTCCCTTACCTGCCGAGCGCGGCGCCTCGGAATTTCTCTTTTCTGACAAAAGGTGAGCGAGGAGTTAAGACTGTGCAGCATCAGCGGGGGGGGGGGGGGGGGGGGGTTTTGGGGGGGGGGGGGGGGGGGGGGGGCGTTTGTTTCAGGAGGGACAGGAAGCTCGGCCTGGCAGCGGCCTCTGGCGTCAGTCCGGGCTGGGACAGAAGGAGCAGGTGTGGGGGACAGAGTTTGTATCTCGCAGTAAGTGCAAAGGCCCGGGAGCGCTGGTGCAGGTTGGGGAGAGGCGCGCACAGGAAGGCGGGTGACGTGCTCTACCCACAGGCGCGTCCCGGGCGTAGGAAGAGACACGGTGCTGGTCTTCTCTGCTCCACGCGGCTCTTTCCATGAAGCAGTGGCAGCCACGGGCTCTGCAGGGCTGCCTCTGGGAGCGTCAACCGTCTTGGTCAGGAAATTACCAGAACACCTAGACAAGACCTTTGCCGCTGTCACAGCTGCGTCATCGAACAGCTTGGACCTTCTTTTCCCCGCGGTGTCCTGGTCCACCCAACGCTGCGTCCCCACATGCCCGCTGCCCCATGGTGATGGCGCCGTCGCCAGCCCGTCAGAGATCAAGTGGCTGCTTTTCTGAAGATCCAGACAGACCCCGGAGGGACACCGAGCGGGGGGACTTGCTGTAACGATGCTGTCCCCTTCTGTTTCCAGGCACCCACGTGAGGGGACAGATGCAGTGAAGGGCCGAGGTCGCCCCTTCCTTTTCATTCCTGTCGCGGAATCTTCACGTAGGTGGTAATGAGTAGTCCCGTCCAGACCCCTCCGTGAGTGACTTGTTTTAGGAAGGGCTTCGCCCAACGTTGAGCACCTGGAAGGTTTCCGTGAATATATATCAGAAGCACAAATGAGTGAGTGACATGTTTTGAACTATATTGGCTCACTCGTGTAAAACTGCCTGCAGATCAGGAAGCTAGATGAGAAAAAAATAAAGGATTATTCTTATGAAATACACAATTCTCTCTGCGATGTGCCATGTGGCTTCCGAGCACTGTGGAAATGCAAGCCCGTTTGTTGTCTGGGCCAGTTGGAGGGGGTGGGTGGGCGTCCGAGCGAGTCACAACGTATGGAGTAAATGACCATCTTCCTACGATTCCGTGTAAGGACGTGTAATCAGTATTAAAATTACACTGTCTGTAAAACATGTCTCCTCGGCTCAGAAGGCTTCTGGGAGTTCTGGAAGGTGCCACGGCCGCCCAGGGAGCAGGCTGTAGGCTCGGCGTTGCTGCGTTCAGGGTGAGCGGACCACTTCCCGGAGCGTTCTGGGGTGAGATTGCACAGGACAGAGCCTTTTCCGTATTAGGTCACATGAATCAGTCACAAAAAAAGAGTGGCTTTTCACTTCCTTGCAAGAAAAATTTATTTGGTTGTCAGTGGCGAGAAGACGTCACCAGACACAAGACATGTTGCTTCTTATGACTTCTCATCTCGGTAATCCGCCGGCTTCTGAAGAACCGAGAGACGGCCCGCGGCGACGACCTGGCCGTTCTGTCGCCTTCCTGTGTGTCATTTCCAGATGACTGGTTTGTCCACTGCAGCTTCACCGGCTGGAAGGCCTGGGAATCGCCGTGACCAGGCGAGAGTGGCCATCCTGCTCCTTCTCTCCCTGAGGGGTCCCGTGGCAGAGGGGACGGGGGGTGGCCCTCGGGCCCTGGGGGTGCTGCCTGGCCCCGTCCGCTGGAAGTCTCCTAGTTTATCTGAGAAATCCATGTGCCCAGAAGCCACGTGAGGAAAGACCGTGACGTTTGACCGTGTGACAATTAAAGTTCCCGACTGTTGAGAGCGTGCTGCTCAAGTTTTACAGAAAAAAATAGGCACTTGGGGAAAATGTCCTTACTATATTGGACGGGGCTTTTAATAAGTAAAGAGCTTTTTAGAATCAATGAGAGGAGACCAGGGCTCATATTGGTGCAGACGGCAGGGTGGGGGAGTTGAAGAAGTGATGGTTTCATGCACCCGCGGTTCAGGGGGAGGGGTTTTAGCTGCTTGACCTGACTTCCAGAGGGGCTCCCGTGCACCATGACGCCGAAGAACACGGTGATGCACCCTTTCTCCACCTGGGTTGGCAGAGAGGAAAACGGGGTGCCGGGTGCGGAGGTTGGGGGCTCGGCCCTCGTGCAGGCGGCTGGTGGAGGTTGACAGTATCTGCTATGGCGCCGTGGACACAGCCTGTGGTCCAGCAGCGCCCTCCAGAAACTCACCCCGCGGGTGCTCCTGGGCAGCCGTCTTCACCAGTGGGTTCTTGATAACGGGAACTGGAGACACGACCAGTGTTCATTTGTTGGTCAGCATTTGTCGAGGGCAGGCATAAACTCTTCCAAGAGACCCGAGACTGTAGGCCCCGCGTGGGACCATGCTGGTGTCTGTCGGCTTTCCCGCCGTGTATCGGCAGAGCCAGGGCCGGGGCCGGGCACCGTGATGGGCTGAGGCCGGTCCTCGGTGGTAACACAGACGCACCGAGAAGCTATGCCGCCCGTGCTGAACGGCGACAAGACCTTCCCGCCTGCTGCCGTCACTGTTCTGAGCGCTGCAGAGGCTGCTGGAACGTAGGCGTGTCTTAGGGCCTCCCTGGGGAGAGGTCGGGAGCAGCGCAGAGCCAAGTCAGCGAAGTAGCGGAAGGAAACCCCGTATTTCCAGGCCCTGAGCTGCCCTGTGGCTGTGGGCTCAGAGCCCCTAAGGCCGACTGTGTCTGTAGAGAACCCAAGGCCTCCTGTGATGCTGGCCCAGCAGGCGAGGTAACGGATGCAGGGGGCGGGGTGCAGAGCACTGAGACCACCTGTGCAGGGTCAGAGTCCCCTTCGCAGCCGTCCCACGGGACCCCCTGAGCCAGAGGAGGTGGGTACCACCCTGGGGTCTCCTTCCTCTCTGACTGCAATGGGGGTGGGGTTCTTGATGTGTCCCTGGGGCCGGCAGCCGTCGCGGGTCTCAGCGTCATCTGATGGGCTGTACGCCCTCAGACCAGCCCTCAGACGGGCTTCCTGCTGCCGTGGGGATGGCCCAGGGCTCAGCCTGCACACGGGCTCTGCCTGAGACTAACGCGGGAACTCTGGCGGGCCGCCCCTCCCTCTGTGATGCTCCAGGCTCTTCACTCGAGCATCTCATGGCAAGAGATGGGCTGGGGTGTCGCTCTCTCCCTGCCGCGGCACCCCCAGCCCTCCCGGGCCCCACCCTGTGGTCTCAGACACCTGCTACTTCGGGACAAGCCTGTGACCTCAGTGTTCTTCGCCACACGGACCCGAGGCCCCTTCCCTTCCCTCCGCCGTTCTGCCCGGCATCTCCGGAAACAAAGCCTCAGCCCCTCCTCCGCGCGCCGGGGTGTCTGTATTTTTGGACCAGGTCAGACCCATGTGTGGAGAGGGCAGTGCTGTCCTGTGAGGCCCGCCTGGGTGGAGACTGCTGGCAGGGATTTCGAGAGCAGGGATCATTTCCAGGAGCATTTCAGCATCTCGGGTAAAGAGAAGAAACCAGGAGGTGCGACCCCACGCACAGTTGCGCACGCACACGTGTGCACACGGGACGTTTGGCCCAGTCTAAGCAGCCATCCCTTGGGGCGGGGGGAGGCGTTGCAGGGGTGCTGCTGTGTGGAGTGCCCATGGGGCAGGGGTGCGGCTGTGTGGAGTGTCCGTGGGGCTGGCTGAATGAGCTCCCAGCAGTGGGGGCATATTTACTACTCCGGTGGCGGAAGGAGCAGGCAGGGCTGTGTCCGGCTGGTTAAGGGAGGCCAACGCGGCGCAGCCTGAGACGCGGCCCGTGTGCAGGTGGAGGTGGCCCAGGGCCCGTGGCAGGACAGGAGCGCGGGCTGTGGGCAGCAGAGCCGACTTCTGTGACTGCAGACGCCCAGCACGTCCGCCAAAGCCGCCGGTCGGCACTTCAGGCGAAGCGTGTGATGATGCCGAGGCCCCGGGTCAGAGCAGTTGGAGTTAACGTCTGTGCTGCGTGCCTGGCCCGCGGCACCATGGAAGCCTGGGGATGCTCAGTGACGGGCCGGGGAGCAGCATGAGGTGGCTGCGTGGCAGGGGACATCCAGCTTGGGGAGGACAACAGGTGTGATGTGTGAGCCGGACCTTTCCAGATCAGAAAGGGGACCCAGCCCTCCTGCTGCCCACCAAAGGGGGCTTGGGTTTACTCGGCCCAGCTCAGGGGGCAGCGGGGACACCTGCTAGGTGCTTGGGTGGCCTGGTCACTGTTGGAGTTTGGGGGTTACATGGAGGCAGACCTCCCACACTTCCGTCCTAGCTAGAATGTTCTGGTCTTTGCTCTTGTCAGACGCGCCCTGGTCCTCTGTTCCCTCCGTTGGGAGGCCACCCACTGCCAGCTGCTCTCCAGCTCTCCAGCTCTCCAGCCGGCCCCTCCTCACCCCCACTCCCTTGCCCCTGCAGCCAGGGCACCTGTCCTCGCCCCGAGCAGTTGCTATGGCTACCATTTCCTCTCTGGGGTCCTCCTGCCCTAGATGGTCAGTGCCGGGGCGGGCACCTGCCTGCTGTGCTCTGCAGGGGCTCCCAGGGCCTAGAAGCTGTGGGGCTGGTGTTGGGTCGTGAGTAGGTGGGATGGCGGCCAGGTCCTCACTGCCCCGGGCTGCGGGTGGGCAGACCTTCCTCTTCTGGACGACACACCTGCCCAGCTTGGGGACAGGGCTGCGGCCACAGCTCAGGGTGCAGACAGGCTCTAGAGGGAGGGTAGGGGCAGGGGAAGTGGACAAGTTCCTTGGACCCCCCCACAGCGGGCCTGAACCCAAGACGTGCTCTGGGCTGTGCTGCCCAGGGGCGCATCCGATCCTTCCCCACCCGCCCCGCCCCGCCCCGCCCCGCCCCGCCCCGCCTCCCTCCTGCTGCTGCCGCTTCCTGAACCTTGTCCTGCTCCTTATAAAAGCTCATCTGACCTGACGGGCCCCGTGTGTGTCACATGTAACCCTAGGGAAGTCTTGCCAAGCTGAGGGATGGGCACAAATGTCTTTCTCCTGGTGACCTTCAGGCTCAGAGAGGTCAAGTCCCACCCGCAGTCTCACAGTTGCGGGCGGTGGAGTGGCACGTGCGCCGAAGTCTGTGCTCAGGGGAAGCACAGCATGGTCTGTCGCGGCAGGACTTTCGCTCTCTGTAACCTCAGACTCCGCCCTCCGGCTCCGGGGAGGCCCCGGGACTGACCAGCTTGGATTTGCTGAGAAGTGCCGCTCCCTGCCCCACTGTCTTTAGAGCTGGAGTTTTTCTGCCCCGACCTCAAAACCAGGGCACCAGCCTCCAGCGATGCTCCCGGAGCACGAGCTCGGCGCCATCCCGTACGGGCTGGCCAGCACAGGGAGCACTGCACGGCGGGTAGAGGAGGCTGGCGGAGCAGCAGGGCTCAGCATGAGGACAGAGGGAACAGCAGGGCTCAGCGTGAGGACAGAGGGAACAGCACCCTCTCGCTGCATCTCTGTAGGGTGCTCGCATCAACAATACTGGGTTGGCTGCATTGGGCTAAATAAAATACACGAGTAAAACACACTCCCCCTTTAGCTTGACTGTTTTCTAACTTGCCACTAAAGCATTTAGGATTGCACGCAGTCCGGGTGCTGTCTTTGCTGTTTGCACCTGACGGGCCAGAGCTGGGCCCCCGGTGGCTCTGCTCACAGCTGGGACTGTGTGTCCCGTGGCAGGGGACTGGCCTCAGACGGTTGCTCTGTGATCCTCTCCGTGAGAGCCCCAGGGCAGATGAACCCGTGGGAGCCCCCGTGTACTTCTGTCTCCCTCAGTGTCCCCCTCTCTCCCTGGGTGTCCCGCCGCCATGCCTGGTGACATCTGTGTGCCCCCTACCCACTGTGCCACTGAGCCTCAGCCGTCATGTTGTGGCCGTGGTGGGCTATTGAGGGCAAGGCGGGGCTGACCACAAGCTCGTTCACCGGCCCCTGGCCCCTCACCCGGGCAGGATGCTGGGTGGGGTGTGCCCTGGCCCAGGCTGTTAGTTTCCTCATCCAAAGGATGGCTGGTGACTCCCATGCCTGGCTGTGCTGGACAAGCCTGATGGACTCCAGGACCCTCGCAGAGCTTCTGGGTCAGAGCTCGTCAGGGAAGGATCCAAGTGTGCTTGTGTGTGTACGTGTGTGTGTACTGTATGCACCTGTGTGTGCACGCATGTTTGTGTCTATGTGTTTGTCTGCATGTGTGTGTTCTAGATATGTGTGCGTGTATCTGTGTGTGGCATCACGTGTGTGCGCCTGTGTGCAGACATTAAGTGTGTGAATTGTGTCTCTCTGTGTTACATACATGTGCATTTGAGCATGTGTGTGCACGTGTGAGGTGTGTGTGCAAACGTGTGTCTATGTTTGCACGTGTATGTACGTACGCACATACTCACATGCCCCAACTGTCCCCTAGAATTGCCGACCTGGGCTGCAGAGCCCGTGGCAAGATGGCCTCCGGTCGCACTGGCTCCCACCTAAGAACCCAGTTGTCGCGATGCCCTCGCTTGCCATCCCCCATGGCACACTGCCTCACTTTCCCAAATGCGTCTGTGAGCCGCGCCCTGGGCCCCTCGCCATTCCAGACTGAAGGGTGGGCCTCGGAGCCAGCCGTTAGCCCCCGTGCATTGCCCGGAGCTGGTCTCCGCCCAGCAGCTCGAGCCCCGAAGACTTCCTAAGGATGAACCCAGAGGCTCCCCGTGACCGTTGGACACACCCAAGAGAAGGAAGTCCGTGTCCGCACAGACTGGGGCACGGCGCTTGTAGCAGCGCAAGAGGAAACTGCCTGGATGCCGTCAGCGGGTGACTGGGCCCACAAAACGCGGTGAACGCATATAGGGGAGCGTCATTTGCTCATAACAAAGAGTGAATCCCGACGCACTGGAGCAAGGGTGAGGCGTGGAGGCATCCTGCTCAGTGGGGTCCAGCCCTGCAGCAGACCCTGCGGGGCGGCCTCCGTTCCTGTGAAGGGTCCAGAACAGGCGAGTCTCTAGAGACAGAAGGTGGGTCTGTGCTCGCCAGCACTGGGCCGTGGGGCGATGGGAGCGACTGTGACAGCATGGTGGAATGTTCTGGAATTAGTTAGTGGTGATGACGGCACAGCGCTCTACATGAACTAAAAACCACTGTACCGTGTACTTTCCGTCTCAAGGCTGGGGGTGGGGAGAGGGAGAGGGAGAGAGGATCTTAAGCCCCAGCTAGCAGCCCGACACGGGTCTTGAACTCGTGACCCTGAGATCGTGCCCTGAGCTGAAACCAAGAGTCAGACGTTCACTTTCAGAGCGTGAACCTGATGGCAGCTGAGTTCTATTTCTGTGAAGCTGCTGGAATAACGCCTGGTATCCAGGACCCCGGCTCCCGCGGCCCGGAATGGGACCCGCACGCCCCTTCACGTGCACGACCCCGCCGGTCTCCCCCGGCTCCCCGCCCCTCACCCCTGCGGGAGTCGGCCCGCCCAGTGATTCTGCACGGCCCGGTGCCCTTCCCCCGACTCCCCGAAGCTGGTGTCCTCTCGGGACTCTGCTCAGACGCCCCCTTGCTGGGTATCGAGTGTCTGAAGCGGTCCCCCGAGCCCTGCCGCCCGCGCCGCTCCCTGCACCCGTGGTCTTCCTGAGGCTGCAGGGCGCGTGTCCGACCCTAACACCGCCCCCTTGTCGCTAGGTTGGTTTGTTGTCTGCTGTGCTCCCCGCGAAGGGACGCACGGTGGCAGAGACGCGCCTGTGTGCCGGCTGCTCTCTGCCCGGTGCCTGGCACGCAGGAGGCAGCCAGCACCGCTGGGTGGAGGGGCCTTGCGCAATACCACGACTCCCTGGGCTCGCCCGGCCTCCTCTTGTCCGGGACTCGGGAGCTCGACGCGACCGTGAGGGGGTGCCCCTCCCCCCAACCCCGCAGGGCACTTGCCTTGTGGTGTGGGAAGGAGACGGGCCTTCCGGGTGCAGAGTGGAAGACCACACCCCATCAGGGAACACGCCCGGAAGGACAACGAGGCTGGACCCCCAGACCCCCCCCCGCCCACAAAGCAGGTGCAGGAGCCCCGGAGCCTTCCATCACTGTGGAGACTCAAAGACCCTTGGTAGATGCAAGAGGCATCCCGCGTCTTGTTAAGACGCACGGCAGTGGCGATAGCGCAGCTCCGGGCGCTGATGAGATGAAGCGTATCCGGCAGTTCCCTCTCCCGTTGGGGGGTCTGGGCTGAGCACAGCCCCTACGTGGCGGCGCGAGCAGAGGCTGCGTGGCTGTGGACGGATGTCACTGTGTTTCTACCGATTCTTCCCCCGGCGGCCCAACCAGTTTGGGAGGACGGGCAGGTGCGAGCCAACAGTTCCGTCTGTGGTCCGCCGCACAGCCCGGGTTGCCGTGACCCGGTCCAAGGGAGATGGAAGGGAATTACCCTCTCTTGTTGGGAAACTCAGGAGTAAGACGCAGACAGAGCTCTGTAAGATCCTGGCGGATTGTTCTCATATTTAGAAATCTTACTTGCACTTTTCCTGTGCTTCTGTGATGTCTGCAGCACGCGGGGGGTCGCACCTGCGCGTCGTCCGGGCCCAGGAGCCGGAGGCCACAGTGTACTCCTGGCAGTATTTGGGAGCAAGGCATAGAGGGCTCTTGCCTCCTGTCTCGGGTGGGTGGGCATTTCCAGGGTGACTTTGGTAGGAGCTGGTCCCCCGCTGCTGTCTCTACCTGGGGACTCTGTCTCTAATCCGATGAGAGTCCTGGAGCTAGATGTGCGTGTCTGTGGACAGTTAGCCCTGACTCAGCCTGTCTCTCAATGAAACCAGAACCCCGGCCCCTGCCACGGTTGCTTCGTAGCGGCTCGCCTGCCTTTTCCTCCTTACCTAGCCTGGATGTGTCCTGGAGGAAGGTGTGGCTCTATTGATCTCCCCTGCTGGGGGCATCTCCTTTTTGGGGTGCCTTCTCCATCTTGGCCTGTCTAAATCCCATGAGACCCAAAGTGACCCCCTTCCTGGCTTGAGGTCCAGAAGATCAGTTGTCTGACTTATCTACCCAGCAGGGGTCAACACGGCCCCCGCCGCCCCCATGGGTTAGCCTGAGGACGCACTGTGATGACAGGTGTGTAAAGCACGGCCCCAGTGCCCAGCACACAGTAGGTGTGCTTCCTCCTCCACCATCAGCACTGATGGTCTTAAATCCAGTTCTCCTCGGGGGTCTGTTACCTCCTGGCACCTGTTCCCCAGTGCAGCACCTGGTCTTTCTTCCATTCCTTGTCCCCTTCCAGGAAGGACCCCCTCTCTTGTTAGTGCCAGGACTGTGCGCACAGGAGGGCCTCACTAGCATTTGTGGGGAGGAGGCCAGTGCCTTCCAGGATTCTGTATGTGCAGAGACCAGCTTCGTTTTAACCCACACCAGGGGAGGCTGTCAGTGTAGAATGGCCGATCCTTCCTGCAGAGGGCAGGTGGGCCCAAGCCCCTGACTCTCAGCTGACTCTGCGGCCCTGGGGCCTGTTTGCTCTATGTCTGCTGTGAGACCTTATAGGTAAGGGTCTCTCTTGCCTTCCTGTCTCTCTCCCACGGCAACAAAACCCCTTAGAGGTGAAGCCACTCGCGCGTGGAGTGGTGAGGACAGAGAGTCTGAGCGGCATTGGGATTTTAGCCTCAGTCAGGATAGGAAATAGCCACGCTCCCTCTCTGTGTGAGGCCTGAGAAAATGGGTGGGAGGGGTGGAGCCCTGGTCGGCTCTTCTTGCCCTGGGTGAGCCACTGCTGTTCTCTGAGCGGCTGGGGCGTCACGGTGAGGCAGGGTAGTGCAGGCAAATACTGAGAGCCTGATGAGCTGTTTTCTTGACTATGGCTGGCAGAGTGCTTTGTCGGGTGGTGGTGGTGGCGGTGATGGTGACGATGATGATGGTGGCAATGGTGGTGATGTTGGCGTTGGTGATGATGACGCTGGTGTTGAAGATGATGGTGGTGATGGTCATGGTGGTTATGGTGATGATGGTGGTGGTGGAGGAGATGATGATGGTGGTGATGATGGTGATGGTACTGATGGTGGTGATGAAGATGATGGTCTGATGGTGGTGATGGTAGTGATGATGGTGGTGTTGGTGACAATGCTGGTAAGGAAGGTGGTGGTGATGGTGGTGATGGTGATGCTGGTGTTGAAGATGAGGGTGGTGATGATGATGGTGATGATGATGCTGATGGCAAAGATGGTGATGAAGGCGATGGTGATGATGATGGGGATGGGGATGAAGATGGGGATGATGGTAGTGATACCCCTGGGTCTAATTCTGAGTTTTCTCCCATGTTTCTAGAGTATGTCATCTGTCTGTCCTCTAAGGGTGTCCCTCCTACTCTTTCACACCATGTTGCCTTGTGCTCCCATTCTGTGACCTCTGTCATCTCAGATATTTTTATTTCTTTGAGCTGTGATAGTTCCCTTACCGTGTGGCTTTTCCTACTCTCTGAACCCATGCTGCACCAGTGACGTGCACTGCTGTGAAGGTAGAAATGGCCCCCCTGCCTTCCTTCCTGCCTTCCTGCCTTCCTTCCTGCCTTCCTTTTTCTGGTAATTTTGAAATGTGTGAGTTTCTGCCCCGGAGTTTTTAGTTTTCTCAAACTGCAGGGGGCTAATTAGTTTGGTTATTTCACCATGGCCTTTACTGTTTTCTTATTAACTGGGCAGATATCCAAGGACTCCAACGCCTCGCTGGAGTCTTTTGCAAGGTTTCAGTCACAGGGCTGGGCAGGGGAGCCACGGGGCTCACAAAGAAGCCAGGGACAAGGAGAGATTTGAAGGCTGGAGTCACCTCTAGCTGTCCGCAAGAAGGCCGCAGGGCTAGGGTTGCCTTTTTGGTTTGACCACAGAGAGAAACAACAGCCATTTTGTAGAGCAATTGTTCAACCCTTGCTTCTCTATGCACTTTGCTTCAAAACTCTTTAGAAGGGTACTTTAAGGAGGGACATTGGGATGCAGCTGAGGAGAAGAAAATCAGAGGTTTAGAACAAGAGAAAAAGCCTCTTCCTGCACCTCGGACCTCAAAGGAGAGCATTCCATTTGGCAGATTGAGTGGTTGTGAAGAAGACTTGAGCGAGAAGGGAAGTGGGGGGGTGAGGGGTGTGTTCCGTCTGTGAAGACGTGTTCTCCAGAAGACTGGGAACCAGAAGATCGTGAGGCTGCCACGGGGCACCAGGGCTGGGCTCTTGCTGCTTCGTTCGCCTCCCCCTCCCCCACCCAGACCTGGGTTTCTCCGCTCTCTTCTCTGGAGTCATCCATGACCCTCGACGCTCTGCTGCTCCCTCACGGACTGTTGCTGATCATTTTTAGTGATAACTTCAAGACTTACTCAGTGCAGGAATTGAAGGGTCACTTTTTAATTATACGAATGGTTCTCCAGGAAGTATTTACTTTTTCGTCGTTAACACTATTCTGGGAGCCAAGATCCCATCACCGGGAGACAGAATCACAGAGGACGTCTTATCCTTTGTTTCGTGTGCAGGGAAGGCCTGAAGTGAATTTGCTGTTTCTAGGTGAATCCCCTGGAGACATTCTTGAACATGTCCCTGAGGAAAACGCACAGGATATCTACTGCCGTATTGTTCAAAAGGGGGGAAAGCAAAAGCAAATGAAAGAAAACCAAAACGTCCCATGATAAGAGAAAAAATATGTAAATCGTGGTATATTCCAACAGTGTGATCCTGTGAAAAACCATATATCCATATCCCCATGGACAAACATCTAACGTAAGAGTTAGGTGTCTGCAAAGAGAGAGTATTTGTGAGTATCACAAAGAGTGATATTTACTAAATGGTACCGTTTGGATGATGTTTTAAAATACTCTCGAATCCTGTATTTTGTTTATGTGTCCATGGGGAAAGTAAGCAGGAAAATGAAGAGAGAAGACGCACAAACCCATTTCCAAGTCGTGGTTTCTGCTGTGCTGGAAGAAGCCAGGATGGAAGAGGGTGGCCCAGGAGCTTCCCCTGTGGCGTGTGATGGTTCCTGAAGGTCTGACACAGACCTGATTTGTGGTGGTGGTGGTGGTGTGTGATTATTTCTTGGACTTTTTTGTAGGCTTTGAAGTATTTCTTAGTTAAATGATGTGGACTTGATGAAGAGATTTTACATAATTATTCTTAAATTAGAGGTCTTCTCAGAAGATGTGGAATTTTAGGGTCTAGATAAAAACCAGGTTGTGCTAAACTCTGCAAGAGAGCTTGTGGGATTTCATAAAGGATTCCAGAACAGGTCAGATCGTATGCTCTGTCTTCTCCTTGCTTTGCCCAAGACCTGTGACATGGGCATCCTGGTGTCTCCTCAAGCCAGACCCCCTCCCTCCCGGGCATAGCTGGCATCGTACAGCCCGGGGTGGTTCACCGTCTGATGGAGCACTTGAGAAAGGACCCCTCCCCACGCCGGTTCAGAGCAGTGAATTCAGCACCCCGTCTACAGCAGCCAGTTTAGGGTGTTGGAAGGGAAAAGCCCTCAGAATTAGTCACAACCTTTAAAGAGTTACTTGCTTGCAGATTTTAAATGCCATCTCATTGTTTCCGAGCTCATTTTATGAATATAAAGAGTATTACTGAGTTTAAGAAGATGAGTTAATTAAGAAATCGTAATTCCCAGAAAGCCTCTTTGACATAATTTAAAAACCCAGGTAAGTGTAATCCATCATTAAAACCTGAAATTGAATGGGCGACTGGAAAATACCGTGCAACAACACAATATAAGTAATCCCAGCAAGAGGGTCCAGAGGTGCGGAAGGAGAGTGAGCCGGGCGGGGGCGGGGGCAGCCATCTGGAGCACAGCAGGTGGTCAGAGGAGGAGCCACGCTCTGGCCCAGAGATCTTGGAAACCCGTGGCTGACATCCGGGACACGGTTCACAGACGAGTCCCTCACACCAGGGCCTTCCAGCACGGGCCAGCGGCCAGTGCCTCTGTTTACCACGTAAGGAAGCCATCATTTTGGGGGAGTAAAGCAAGGCGAGGTGCCGTCTGTTGGGATATTGCCGAAGGGGTCTGTCTGTGGCATGGCATTTTGAATTTCCCAGATCTGGTCCTGTGACAACTGGTATTAAAATGCACTCATCATAAAATCATCGCCGGACCAAGGATTGAGAGTTCGCCCTGAAACGAAGCATGGTTGTGGCTCTTTTCGGTCACGTTTGCTGCCCCTTCCTTACAGAGCCGCGCGCACCGAGTCTTCATCATCCTGTCTCATGTTGGGCCCAGGGAGGTCCACGCCGGCCAGAGCGTCATGGTCAGGTGTAGACTGTGAACTCTGAGGTGTTTCCTTGTGTCTTCCATGGCACGGACGGTTTCCCACAGCGCGGCAGCAACACGTGGCCGCAGCCCTGTGAGGTCCCAAGAGGAGGCGCATGAGAAACCCCCGGGTCTGTCCGTCCCCTCCTCCTGAGAGGCAGGGGCCTGCGCTGCGTATTTAGTGCCCTTCCTGCTCGGGGTGACGAAGGGGAAGCCCTGGGCACGTGCGCTCCATCCAGCGGCTGGCGTCGCCGGTGCCTCCGGAATCTCCCCACGCTTCGCAGGGGGAAACGCTGCTGGCGGCGGTGTTGCCCTTGGCGGTGATTCGTAGAGAGGCAGGACGGTGCTCGGCCCCGAACGGAGCCCGTCGCTGGGCCCCGTGGATGTCAGTTGTTTTTTTTTTGTTGAATTTTCACGTCAGCTGAGTAAACTCAGGGCAGAAAGAGATGACTGTAGTGACAAAGAAAACAGTCTCATGGCTTAACAGTGACCCCGCCGGGGAGCCGGGAAATAGCCCGGACGTGGCATTACCGTTGTTTGCTGAACGGCCAGGAGAAGGCTTCCCGTGCTTCCGTGTGCACATATTTATTTAACGTGAACTCAGGTTGAGGAAGGAGCTCGGATCATGAGTCCCGCCCGCCTCGGGACCTGGCAGGCGAGTACACTGGCCACTACATCCCCCGCGCGAAGCTCGCCCCCCACGATGGTAAGCGCTGTTGTTGGTTAATTGCCGTGTGCTATTAATAGACTCTGAGTAACGGGAAGGGACTTGCGGAGGTCTCCTGAACCCGTCTGCTGGCTACATTTTCTCGACCATGTTTGGTGCAGAACATCTTCAAGGCACACGGTGGAAGCTTGTGTGGTGACGGTGCAGAGACCGTGTGTGCAGGGCTCAGGTGGGCTCACCTCCCCCAAACAGGCTGCAGGATAAGTGTTTCCTAAGGACTAGGGGTGCCTTTCCTGGCCCTGGGCTCTAGGGGATGGCGGGGTGCATACTGAAGCCTGATTGTATAATCCAGGGGCCTAGGGCTCGTAAAATTGTTTAAAATGCACAGGCTGCCTTGTGTGAGGCCCGCCGGCTGAGCTGACCTCGTGGCTGGATTACGGATGACGACCAGCTCTGCGCCTCGGGTCTGACGGCCGGTGAGCTCCAGCTTCCTACCAGAGCGCGGGTTGTAACGATCGGACGTTAGGAATCAGACCGTTTGCTCTGCCGTGGTGGGAAGCCAGACGGAGAAGGTGATGACCCCACACGGCCACCCGTCTGGTCATCTCTGGACTTGACGGTGCTTCCCCCAAACCCCCCGGGCCTGGGGGCACCCGGTTAGGGAGGGCAGATGGATTCGCGGGGGCAGAGTCCCTGTTCCACAGTTCTGCCTGGCAGTCTGGGCCGACACAGAGGAGGCATCTTAAGTGAAATTTACCCCGTCATACAGTGAGCCTTTATTTATTTTTTTTAAGGACTCAAAGATTTGAAATCAGGCAGCCGTGCCCTGATGCTGTCCAGTCTGCATCTTCTGTGACCCTCACATGTGACCACATTAGTCACTAAGAAGATGGACCGTGAAGAGTCGGCCTCCGCTCTCTGCGGGAGCCCACGTGGGCTGGGTTGTGGGATCGCCTCAGAGGCGGGTGCCCTCGCCACCACCGCCCCTGCAGAGCGAGCACTTGTTTGTGTGTCTGGGATGCGTTGTGTTCCCGAGGACTGTTTTCGCTCGGCAGGTGTCACGCGGAAGAGTCGGTGATACCTGTTCTAGGCCAGAACACGAAACACTGGAGGGCCCTGAATTAAGGCCATAGAAACTCCAGGTTAGTTGTCGTTGTCAAAAAGTAATTTTCATTCCGAAGAGATTGTCTGGGAGCCAAGAGCACAAAAAGAACAATATTTAACTCGAACTCTTAAACAGTCACGAGGGAAAATACGTGTGCAGGCGTGTGTGTGCGTGCACGCGTGTGTGTGCACACGTGTGTGCGCGTGTGTGTGAGATCCTGCGGCAGGAGTGTGTGTAATTACTCCCGTGTACCTGCTCCCTGCTCCCGCATTGCAGCATAGAAACCTTCCACCGTCTGCCGTGGGTCAGCGTCAGTGGTTATGGCTGCAGGAGCCGGTGACCCCAGACCCTCAGTGCTTGTGACGAGGGGGGCGTCTTGCTCCCAGACGTGCTGCCTCCATGTCATCTTTGTTCTGGCATCTTGGCTCAAATTGTTAGTCACTCTTGTGGTAGCCGTGCCTTTCAAAGATCCCTTTTTCTAAGATTTATTTGAGAGAGAGAGTGTGTGTGTGTACACACGTGCGAGCAGGGAGAGGGGCAGAGACACTCTCTAGCCGACTCCTTGCTGAGCACAGAGCCCGATGCGTGGCCCGACCTCATGGCCCCGAGATCCTGACCTGAGCCGAGACCAATAGTCAGACACTCAGATGACTCAGCTGCCCAGGCTTCCTGTCGAAGGAATGGATTTCGATGTGTCCTTCCTAAGCTTTCTGCTCCAAGAGGGCACAGGCCATTGCGTGGGTCTCACGTGGCAGAGTGCCGGTCGTCAACAGTCCCATCAGCTGGAGGAACAGGAGGCTGACCTCTGTAGGGGCACAGCGGTGAGAGGCTCCCTGAAACCCAGACTTAGATGGAAAGTATTGTCCCCGTGTGAGGAGAGCACGCCGCAGGCTTCTGGACGGAGCTGTGGCGGTGTGACAGACCCCAGCGGTGCCGGGGACTCCCCGCAAGCTCCACAGGAGCGGCGGTGCAGGCGGAGGGGCGCCCAGCGGAGGGAGAGGAGCTCATGCTGGCCTCACGGCAGCGCTAGGACGGGCCTTGCTCGCTCTGTGTATCTCCGTGTTCCACGCTGTCCGTGAAGGTCCTCGCTCCAAGGCTTCCCTCCGTCGGGATCGCAGTGACGGACAATCCTGTTGATTATGTCCCCAGTTCACACATTTGCCCTGGGATTGCTTCACCTTTGGGAATTGCTCAGCTAGTCTTTTGGGTTTTCCATATTCGTTTGTCTTTCTTCTTCTGTCTACATCCCGAAAGGATTCGAGGTAATTTAGAGTAAAACACGGATATACGTTAAGGCTGTTAAAATGGAAAGAGAGCGTCAACTCAGGGACATTTCATGTCTGTTCCTTTCTTGGGTTTAGCTTTGCCAATTTTTTCCCAGTGACAAGGTAGCCGGGGCCAAACAGCCCAATCACAAAGAAGGAAGTGGCGCTTTTCCCTGTTGCTTGTTAATTTATGAAGTTCTGTACATTCTGCCTTTCTTATATTAAGTTTTCATTTTGCCACTTTGGGCTGAATCCTTGTTTCCTGGTGTCCGGTGTTTGGTGTTAATATTTTTATTTCTTGGTGATCTCTGTGCTGCTGACACGAACTCGTAGACACATGCTCAGGGTAAGGCTTTCCTGCGTCTAGAATTGGCGATACGAGGTCAGCATCAAAGTCAGCAGCTCTATAGGACGGCGAGTCGCTGAACTGCGAGGTGGGGAGCACACTGCCTCGAAGCAGGCTGATTTGCCAGTAGAACTGGGGACCCGCATAAGTCCTGATGCCCAGTCCTGCTGGGTGGCAAGTGAGACTGTCCGAGGAGCCTAGGGTAGAGGCCCTCACGTACAGTGACGCGGGGCGCAGAGATGCTCTCTTGGTCATCCTGAGTCCGGGCTCTGCCTTGGTGAATGTTCATATTCTCCCAAGACTTAACATTCTCCCGATGAGAAACCCGAGTAGATGTGTATGTGCGTTTTGTGCCAGCCTTCCGTGTCTCCCTTCTTGCTGACCTCCGTCCGCGGGATGGTACTCCCCCGGTGAGGTGGACAACAGACCGCATGCCATTCTCTTCTCTCTTCCCCTACCCGGAGTAGCTTTGAAGTCTCCTGACACCACCAAGCTTATTCCCCTGCCGAAACCCAACCCCTCCAGTGCTGGCGTGCATTGTTAGCCCCGTGATTCACTGGTCGTGTTTCACGGGGAATAGAATGTTTCACTGAACCGTCAGGGCTTCATTTCTACCCAGCGGAGTGTACTGGGAACTGAGAGAAGCCGGCGTCGATACAGAAGCCCTACCCGTGGGAGGACCTGGGCGCCGGGTCTGGAACAGCGTAGGGCGTCCGCACTGGGATGCTGCTGATGATTTATGCGTCTCCTCTGACCGAGAGCCCACTCTGCCAGGTTGACTTTCTTTTTCACCTTTAACTACAATTGCAAGAAGAGTTGGCATCATCTGTACGCTTGGGCTCAAGTGCGGAGTAAGAAAGACGGCGGTCGGGGGCGTCCGCCATCGGTGTCTCCTTGAGGAGGGCGTCCTGCCCTTCACAGTGACTTCTGTGTGCAGCAAAGGCGGACGCTATCGTGGCAGGAAAGACCCAGGACCCAAAAGGGGAGCTGTCCGCGGTACCTGTTTCCTCAGGGTCACCCTTAAGCGCACTTTGCTCTTCTGTCCAGCAAATGTTTACGGAGCCCCTGCCTGGACCCAGTGCTTTCCTGGGCATTTCTGCTCATATTCTCCTCTTCCCGTGGAGTCACATTCCAGGAGGAGAGGCAAAACCCACAAGTAAATACATGGGCAAGATGATTTCCTCCAGGGGAGTGCGAAACAGGGAGGAACGCAGGGTGTGGGATGGGGACTGTTTGCTGCTTTGACTGTGAGCTCAGGACAGGTCCCGGGGGTTGGGGGGGGGGGTGGGGTCGGGCCCTGAGTCTGAGCATTTCTGGCAGAGAGAGCAGCACAGGCAGAGGGACTGAAACAGGATGCACCGGAAGTCCTCGACGGACAAGCCGTCCTAGTGGCTGGGCACGGCGAATCGGAGGAAGGAGGCTGTTTGCAGATAGAGAGGTCCGCGAGGCATCTGGGTTCCATTCTTACTGGGAAGGCTTTGGAAGGTCGTAAGCAGGAGCAAGCACACCATCGATTGGGATTTCTGAGAACCCCTGTGCTGCCCGCAGAAAATGGGTTATGGGAACAGGAGTGGAGCAGGGAGCCAGGCTCGCCTGTGCATCTCGCCCAGGTGGGAGGCCGTGGGAACTGCATCAGGAGAGGAGCGAAGTCCCATTCTTTCCATAGCCGGGTGGCTGGCCAGTCTGTCCCCCTCATCTCCATCACACAGCCCCAACGGTGTCACTCACCAGCTTTTCTTATTCCCCAAGAGATCAAGAGATTGGCACAGGCAACCGATAAACCCTGTACCACGTTGGCTCATACTTTTGTTTCCAAATCAGGAGCCATGTTTTCCTTATCGTTCATCTCCTAGACCCCATTTAGGTCTTGACCTCACAGTAGGAACCCGGAGCACCCCTGACTCTGGCTATTGGAGCCAAGCCAGCCCCCAAACTCCATCCTCTGCACGGCACGGACCCCCTCTCTTGGACGCCCTGCTCTTGACCCAGAAGCGCTCTCAGTGGGCACCCCTCCTGGGTGCCGATGTTGTTTGGGGCAGATGGCTTGCCCGTGTCTAGCAGAACACATGTGACCAGGTGAGCAGCCTCTTTTTCACATGGTTCTAAATGTTCTTACTTGGATTTTGCTTAAAGAAAAAAAAAAAAAAAACACCAAACTATCAACACATTTTTCCCTTTTCAAACTTCACCAAAGAGGAAAAAATGTAACAGGATATGAACTCCCACGATTTTTCCTGTGGTGACTCAGCATACATATGACAGATCCCAGAAGGGATCCTCCGTGGCAGCTGTCAGTGACACCTGAAATGCATTAGAGCTTCCCCACTCCCTGTAATATCGAGCTCTGAGAGACACAGGAGGTCGCTCCCGCCGCTCACAGACCTGCAGGTCCGCCGCTCAGCTCTGCTGGGGTCACGGGTGCTTCCCGGCAAACTGAACCCGGCTTGCGTGTTGGGGAAACGTCGGCCCACCTCGCTTTGCTCAGCACAGCCGTGTGTGTTGTGCAAACACAGGCTGCGTTTTCTTGGTTTCCAACAGACCCTTGGTCTCTAGGGCGGCAGCTGATTTGGCCGAGCCGGAGTTGGGACCTGGACGTCGGGGGTATGCAAACGAGGGTGTTCACATTGTGGGACGGCGGGGTTACCCTGTAGCTGTCCCGTAATTCGAGATAACCCGCCACATGACTAAAGAGACGTCTGGAAACCCACGCATGTGCTTACGGAAAACTCTCCTCCGGGGACCGCTGGTCCGTGTTGTATGATGACTTTCCTTTGGGCCGTTTTCCCGCCGTCGTGGTAAATATTTCTGCATTTGAAGCGAGTGACTCAGGAGAGAGCAGAAAACCCGTTGTTCTCTCCACAAAGGAGTTATTGCCAATAATTCTCTTTTGCAAAATGTAGGAAGATTGAATTCCGCCCAGACGCTCTCCAGCTTTAAAACCGAACTTCCAGGGAGAGCATCATGTTTGTTCTCTTTCACGTCCTGCGTTTAAATCATCCAGAACCCATTTGCACTTCGTGGTGTCCTCTGGCTCCGGCTCTCCAAGTGGCTTGGAGACCGGCTCCGCGAGCGGCGTGGCCGAGCGTGGGAAGAGGCTTCCGCGGGCACAGAGGACCTGTCGTTTCGGAGGTGACTCCCCGGGATTTACTATGAGCGATTGCACGACAGAGTAACTGCTCTTGTCTCTGGTATGAAAGACAAAACCGGCTGGACTTCTTAATGTAACTGACATACGATCCTAAAACTCCCATTTTTGGCTTTTTCTCTATGTTTTCAAACTGCGTTTTGGGGGGAAGTGACCAGAGATGCCCCACCTGCTTCCGTCTCCCTGGGACAACTTGACCTCAGTCCTTTCTTGGCTGCCCAGGCCTCCGTGAATGAGGAGGCGGGGAGGAGGGAGGGCCCCACCTTATCAGTCTTCCCGACCCGGGTCTGTTTTGTGCTGTGTGGGCCGGCATCCAGGCTGGTGTGCACGGAAAGTCCCACTCTGACGGAGTGCCCCCCCACGCTCCACATAGACCGAATGTCCAGAACTGGCCTGGGTCCTGGAGGGACAAGCCGTTGTCATCACGGATAGGTACCGGGGAGCCTGCTACTCCCACGGACAGCGCCCCGCCTGCCCCCTGACCAGGGCCTGTTTGGTCAGAGGCGGGGTTGGTGCTCCCAGGGACGAGGGACGGAACCCACATGCATCCCGCCTGTTCTCGGGGCAGGGCTGCGGCTGGCTCCCGCTGCGGGTGGGAGGTGCCGGCCTACCATGGTAGTTCTCATCCTGAGCGCTGGCTAATGCTTGCTGTGAATTGAATCACAGGGAAGAAACACCCACTTGAGGTGTGAGCCAGTTAATTTACACGGTAGGTGAGGAGGAATCCCTCCAGGACACATGGAGGTTGCACGGAGCGGTTTCCTGCAGTGTCCCAGCTCTCCCCTGGCCCTGCTGGGATCCGCGGCGTTGGCTGGGGGCTGGGCTGGGGGCCGGGCTGGGGGCCGGCCCAGACCAGGGCACAGACACCTCCACTGGGGGCTTGTGCGTAAGGAACTGTGCTCTCTAGAGCCCCGTTCCAATGCAACTTCTTGTCCCACAGTGAATCGGGAGCCCTGTTTTGGGGAATAACACAATGACCTTCATAACAGCTCCGTGGGGAAAGCATGCCGGTTGGACTGGACTGTGAGACCGTCTGGGATAAAGCACTTGCTGAAGAGGGGGGCCACTCCCTCAGGCCACGTGCAGGGGACGCAGCACGCACAGAGCCAACAGGGCCCTCTCCAGGTCCCGGGAGACATCCCCAGTGCTGGGAGCCCCCCTGACCACCGCTCAGCCCCGTTTGGGGACCATGACCTAAGAGAGGGGGGAGCCGGCCCCTCTGACCTGAGACGGCCTCACACTGTCCTCTCCTTGTCCATGGTCAGCAGAGCCCTGCCCCAGCCCAGGCCACTGCCTTTGGCTTCTGCTGAGCTGCTCCCTTCTTGTGGCCTCCAGAGGCTCTGTCTCGAGCCATGAAACCCATGGTCCTCATAAGACATGTGACACTGGGGACCTGCCTATTGCTGTCCTTTATTTTCTGGAAACAACTATGGAAGGAAACACTGTAGAGACTGGGGAGTGAGTCAGGAGGACAGAGAACATGCTCCGGGCCAAGGTGGGCCTGGCACAGGCCGTGTTCCCACAGGAGACACTGTGCTTGGACGGGGCTATGCCTGCCGGGGGGCCGCTGTGGCCACCGTGGTGGCGGCTCTGCTGGTGGAGGGGACCCAGGCGCCGACGCAGGTAAGCGTGTCCGCTCCCTCCGTCCTTGGGGCAGCCTCATGACAGGACGGCAGGCGGGTGTGTTTCTGACACGGGAGGGGCCTGGCCACACGCGGGCGGGGTCCGAGCTCCAGGCGTCTTGTCTGCCCATCGCCACGGTCGCCGTGCCCTGTCCCGCCGCACGGTGCCGCCTCAGCCTCGGGTCGTCCCCCAGAGCACGGGGCCACGTATCCGTGCTGCGGAGCCACAGGCAGGCGCTTTGGACTCTGGAGACACAGACAGATGCCAAGCGGGGCTGTCAGGAGATTCCGGACATTCTTAGAAATGACATCTCCACTTCATCAAACGCGGGACTGAAATTCCTTTAAAAAGAACCCACAGTTTAAACGAGACCCAAGAAGAGTGTAGATCAGCCCTTTGTGGCCTGAGTCCAGCGACACCTGCCTGGCTGGTGTCAGGGCCCAGGACGTGTCCTTTCAGGTCTCCTGTCCTGGGATGACCGCTCGCGGCCCCCACAGGAGTAAGACACACAGCACGTTCCATGATCCTCTCTCTCTCTCCCACCCGGTAAGTCACCGTCAGACGTCCAGCCAAGCAAGTCCTGAGGGTCCCACGGACCCCCGCTCCCGTTGGCACCTTTCCATGTGTTTGCGTCGATCCGTGAACCGAGGTCAGTATTTTAGCACAGACGGGATTGATCACACATATATTTCTGAAACTTGCTTTTCAGACCTCCTATGCCTTGGAGCACATGCATTATCAGGATGTACAGGTTCGCTCACTTGAGAGAAACCACATAAGGTCCCCCAGACTGGGTGTTGCACTCGTTGGTTTGACTCGTGTCGATGCCGCGTGAGTTGTTGGCTTTGTCGCCCCTCACTACAACCGATGCCTTTCCACACCGTGCTGAGCTCTTAGATTGCCTTGGAAAACAGACTTCACTCATTTAAACGCCCCCCGAGACTGTGCTCATTCTGGACAGTCTGTCCAGTACTTGCTTTTTTCAGCCCTTTGAATTTCTGACCATCTGGTAATTAGAGCATATTTTTAAAATCTTTACTTCCCTGAGAACTAGTAATATCGAACATGTCATGTTTTATGTGGACTATTTGTACCTCTGCATAGATGAATGTATTTTGTGGGGGGTGGGGGTTTGGCTTTTTTTATTGATTCCTAGGAGCTCTTTATATATGCTGGACATTAATTCCTTACTTTCTGCACATGCTACATTCTCTTCCTGGCAGAAAAGCCTTCCGAGGCTTTTTTCTGCTCTTCTGAGTTCTTTGGAACAGCTCAGCCAGTAACCTCACACCTTACGAATGTGTGAAATGCTGAGGGCAGGACAGGGGGCCCGTTTTCCACTCAGGCACGTGGGCCAGAAGACCCTGGCAGCTTCTACCAACTTCCAAGCACAACCTGTCGGGGTGATGACCTTGTTCTGACTGTGTCCTGCTGGGCTGCCAGGGCCCCAGGCTGGAAGCAGGCCCCCGGGGGCCCCGGCTACGTTTTCTTGCTTTCCCACCACTCAGGGATGAAGCACTGCTTTTCCTCGCCCAACTCTGACTCTCTCGGGCCCCCTGCTGCTCGACCTGCCCGAGTGCATCTTGCCCACCGCGGTGCAGGTCCGGACTTTGTCCTGGTACTTCACGGTTTCTGGAGCAGGTGATGTCAGACTTGCTTCCTCCAGCGCTGGAGGCAAAGCGTGGTCAGCAGGAATGGTCTCGCGGCTGTGGATGAGGCGTCGGGGCTGTGGAGGCGGCCAGGCCTGACCACCGGGCTGCTGGGTCTCTCCGAAGCTGCCGTCGCTTGCTCCTGTCTTACAACTAATTCGGGCGGCTCTGGCGGCGAGCCACGTCATCGCAGGTTGCATGAAGCCTGCAGCCCTGGCCTGCACGTTCTTTTGCCCACCGTGAGCTGACCTTCGTGTACGAGAGCCCCACAGACGGGCCTTTGTGGGAAGCCGGGTTTTATTCCCGAGCGGCGAGCGAGGACGCCGTTCCGCTCAGCCTCTCCTCCTGCTGAGGCTCGTTTCTCTCTTCTTTTCTTGCCTTGTTTTCTCTGTGATTTTCCTGCAACAGGGGTGATTGGTCCCAGTTCCTTCCTGTGGACAGTGGCCCTGCGCACGGGACCCTGGGACGGGCCACGTTAGGAACCTCTGAGAAAGAGAAGTGTGTTTGAGCTCGGCTGGTGTGACGGACCTTCGAGCGCAACAGAGAAGAGTGATCGTCTCCCCCCTCAGCCCCGCCTGGTGTCGAGAGGCTTATTTTCACTCTGGAAGACGTGGTTTTCCAGTTTCACCGTGTGGGGAGTGAACCGTTCTCGGCGAGAGCGGTCACTCGGAAGAGCGTGCCACGCTGGGTTTCCCCTGGGGGTCGTCGTGCCCTCAAGGGGCAACGTCTGGGGATCGTCCGGGTGGTCGTGGCTGGACAGGGCGTCGCAGGCAGCGAGCGTGCCGAGGCCGGGGGGATGGTGCGGCCAGGGGTGCCGAGCATCGTCAGGGCCGGGGGTGCCGAGCATCATCAGGGCCCGGCACAGCCCCCTGCCAAGGCCCCAGTGTCGGCAGGACCCGGGCTGATCTCCAGGCGGTGCTGGGTGCGGGAGAGCATGCTCTGCGAGAGGCCGCCCTGTGGGACTGGGGGCGGGGGGTCCCATAGCTGTCCTTCGAGTTCCCAGCCTTCCCCCTTCCTAGCACCGTCTTCCTTCGGAAGCTGCCCTCTCGGAGAAGAAACGGGGGCTTCTGACCCTCCTGGCCCCAGGCCCCACGTGTGACCTGTCATCGGCCCTGGCCTGGACCTTCCTTTCTGGCCTGGCTGCCGGCCCAGGCCAGCGCGCCACCACGACCCCGTTCCACGCCGGCACTGGGCTTCCTTGGCCTCTCGCAACCATCATTCCTGTGCGCCCCCCGCGCTCCTCGCCTCAGCGAAGCCGGCCGCAGGTGAGGACGGGTGTTGGGGGCGGTGGCAGAGCCCCAGCCCCCTTGCTGGCTGCCTACCCCTGGCTCCCGTACCTAGGGGGTTCCTGTTAATTAGGCATCGTTGGCCACACTGGGAGCCGCGCGTTAACGTTTTATAGGCCATTTTCTCATAAAGAAAAGCAAAGCTGATGTAATTCTTGCTGGCTTTGGGGTTTTGGCTTCACACTCAGCACATCTGATGCAGCCACTCTGGGAATAAAAATCCTCCAATCACTGGCCGGATCATGGAGTAGCAAAGAAAACGCTACATTTTAGTTCTTTGAGCAAAGACCCTCGAATCCTTTAATGTCCAGGCAATAAACATCGAACCGTTTTCCCGGGAGGCCTGCAGACCCTGAGCTGAGCTCGGAGTCAGGAGATCCCCAGCAAAGCAGAGGTCTGGAAAGGCTGCCGCGGGGGCAACACTCGGTTCCGCCTTTGCCAACGTAAGAAGTGTGCGTGTGGATGGAAGCAAGCTGTGCTCAGCCATCCCATGTCCTTGCCCTCGGGGCTCAATGGGACCTCAGCAGGACCATGGAGGGTGTGTTGGGGCGCGCCTTGGTCATCCTCTTACAGAGACTTCTGGATCTAAGATAAACACCAAAAAGTAAAGCAGAAGGAAACATGCATCCGGAATGGGGGCGACAGGACCCACCCTGAGCTCCTGCACCGGCTTTACCGACACCGTGCCGTTGTTCACGCTCTAGCCCTCGGTCTGGTTCAAGAGCAGAACCGTGGAGACTGATGGAGACATGCCCGCGAACAACACTGAGGAAGGCCGATAGCTGAGACGAGGGAGAAGCACGTAGACGCATACGTGTGTGTGTGTGTGGGCACACGCGTGGTCTGCACACGTGTAGGTGTACGGATGTATCTGTCTGTCTTCCACCTCTGTCTGTCCATCCAGCCTTCCAGCCATGAGTGTGTCAGGACACACAGACACACAGACACACACACCACACAGCGGTCATAAGAACCGAAAAGGAAATTTGGGAAATCCCCTCTGTTCTTCACAGCCCATAAGGACGTTGGCATCTATGGAACAAGATGCCGGTGGATTGTTCCGGAAATGACTGGGCTGTCAGGAGAGCACCCCGGTGTTTTAGAAGGAAAGAAGCTTATGATGCGCTTGCTACAATTTTTATTCCAAAATGGGTATACATTTTTTTTCCCTCAAATTTTTGTATTTGAAGAATTTGTCTTTGTTTGCCTAGACACACTGCTGAGGGGTGTTGATGAAACGGTAAAAAGAAAAAAAAAAAAAAGATGAAATGATAAAAAAAAAAAACAAAAAAAGCAATGGTATCCATAGCGCATCCGCTGTGTGCCCGGGGGTGAGCGAGGACTTCTGCGTGCATCCTCACACCGGGGCCGTCACTGTCCCCCTGACCTGCTGGGGACCCGTCCATGTAGAGGGTCTAGCCCTTTGCCCAGGGCTCTGCAGCTGGGAGGCGACACATCCGGGAACAATGCACCCTGTTTCGTTAGGGCACCGGCAGCCTCCACCTGCCGGCACGGCCGTTCCCCGGAGCTGAGAGCCACTGTTGCCCAGGAGACGTGGGGAAATGTGGTCCTTGGCACCAGCCCCACCCCAGCTCAGCCGCGAGCCCTGGGAGCCTTTACGCCCAACTGTTTACGAGTTCAGCCAAGCAGAGAAAGGCCGGGCCTCCTACTTGCTTTAATCCCCTCACCGTTAATTGTCTGGCTGCATTTTCTTCAAGAGGTAACAAAGGGTAAAATCCATGCAGTTGCTTTTCTGTGTAGCTGGTTGTAAATATTCAGCCAGAATTTGACTGACAGTGCAATCTTATGTTCCCCAAAGCTTGTGCCGTATGTGAATATTTTAATTAGGATTGTAACAAGCTATTGAGAAAGTTTGAGCTAAATTGGTTCAGCTGTTTTTGCATTAGTGAAGCATGAAAAGAAATTTTTTTTCATCTATTAGAAAATATCCCTTAAAAAAATAAAAAAAACAAAACGAGCCAAACCAACTGAAAATCATCCAGTTTGGGATACTTCTTTAAAGTCAGCAGATTGGCTCTTGGTTGGGATTAACTGCACACATTTGAAAAATGTGAAATTTAGTTCAAAAAGGTTGTTCCCGTTTTGCTTCTTCCCCTCGGCAGCTGCGGGAAGGGAGGGACACTCTGACGGGGACCGCGGGCGTCTCAGGAAGGGGACTGCCGGCAGGCCCAGGCTGCGGGAGCCGTCTCTGCTCCGGATCTGCCTACAGGGGAGGTGCCCCCGCCCAGGACCGGCCAGGGTGCCTCTTAGCATATGACCCTTACCTCCCCCACAGGGCTGGCTGCACCGCCCGCACCTCCAGTGGCCGCAGCCATGGCCAAGGCCGCCATCTCGGGCCGCTCCATTAGAGACGCTCCCGCTGTACAGGGGTGACCTACCCGCCTGTGTCTTTCTCTCCTTGGACATGGAGCGTCTCTCTCGGCTCTGAGAGCTTGAGGAAGCGGAGAGGACAGGAGGAGGCTGAGACCCGAGGCTCCAGCCTGCCCGTTGCTGCCACACCGAACTGTTAGGAAACCCCTGGGCTCCTCCAGTCCCTGTGGCCATCCGTCCCCTCTGCTGGGCCTCGTGCGTGAGGAGATGCCTCCGTTCTGCCGGGAACGACATCTTCCTGCCCCTTCGTACCCATCCGTCCCGGTCCCGCGGGCCCATTCCTGCAGCGGCCAGTCCCCTGGGGGGAGCTGACTAACCGGGCAGCTCCTGCCCCGGCACGGGCTCATGGGGGCTCAGGAGGTCGGCCCGGCACTGCCAGATCGGCCTGTTTTCCGGGGGAAGCCACAGATCTGGAAGGAACCGAGCAACCTCCCCTTTTTAAGCATGGGCAGCTAATTCAGCTGTGTCCGTGACACGCTACAGGCCACGCAGCACAGCTCTCCCGCCTACGCAGTCCAGGTGGTCATTTCTGACCTTGGTCTTGTAATCCCCAAGGGCAGGCACTACAGCTTCTTGTTGCTTCTCTTTTCCCCTCTGGTCCCTCTGCAACAGCTGTGTAACTAACCACTTGGGAGTTGTTTCTAAATAATTTTGGGGGGAAAAATGTGTATTTGGTGTTGTTGGGTTCAAAATCTAGCGTGATTTTAACCCGGTGCTTGGTTTTCCCCAAATGTGTGAGCTTGAGTCGCCTGTGTTCATGTCCATAAATATAAGTTGTCCTTGTCTGTGGCTTGGGTGGAAGGAGCCGTGAGCCACGCGAGGAGGAGCGTTTCCCACGCGGAGGCCTCAGAACGGCGGCTGCCAGGCTCTCCTTGCACGGCCGCTGGGAGAACCAGTGCCGCCTGCCGCCGTGCACGCAGCCCACCGAGCTGGGCTCAGCGAGGTCCTGATGCTGCTGCCCACGCCCCTCCCCGGAGCACCAGTCCTGCACCCGGCCCTCGGGGGCACCCGGCAGTCTGTCCCTGCAGCCCTGTTTCCCGTTTGCTGTGGGCTCCGGCGGGGACAGGCTGAGCCTCGCGACTGCCCTGCCCCAGCGCCTCCCGAAGGGTCTGGCAGAGCAAACACTGCACCCAGCAGGTGAATGAAGGCGGAGTGGACTCTGGTCTTCTCAACAGCCCCCTTACAACCTCTGTGCCTCCTCAGCGAGGGTATTTTTAATCAGCGGCATTGTAGTGTTAATCAGCACAGCGTCAAGTCCAGCCCCTGTGGACAGATGCCCCTGGGTTTCTCTCGGGGCGGGTCAGGCCCTTCCCTTGTTTCTCCTGGCCGTCCTCGCTTGCACAGACCTTGTCTTGGGGACACGTTTAGTGGGGCTTTGGAGGGCCGGGGGCTAGAGGCAACTGTGAGCCTGGCCTGGGGCCGAAGACAGTAATTCTTACCAAAGGAAACAATCCCATTAATGGCGGAGCCGAAGGAGAGGAAGACACATAAAACCACATAAAACCGTTCGCCCAGCCGGGAGTCATCCCGCCAAATGCTCTCCATAAATCTGAGCTCGGGGTTGGTGCAAGGGACACGGCTTCCTCCGGGGGCACCCAGCTCTGGACAGGACACCCCTCGTTAGGACGGCGGGGGGCAGGGGGCGTTTCTAATCAGGGTGTCCTCCACGTTGACCTCCTTAAACCTGTCAAGGTCAGGAGGGGAAGCCAGGACGGGGAGGCGGCGAGACGGGGGTGCCCCGGGATCAGCCGGCGAGGAAACATGGCCGTATTTTACTTGCTGGCAGCCTGAGTTCATTAATTCCAAGGGAAGTTTCTGGGTCAGTGACTTCTCTTCTTGGCTTTCTTTTCGTAAAGGAACAATGAACTCCCACATCGCTACCCTGGGAAGGGCCCTGTGAAGCCTGGGGAGTCCCTCCCTCTGTGTGTGCAGGCAACTCCCTGAGGGGTGAGGGGAGCGTCTCTCCTGCACGGGACCCCAGAACAGCGTGTGTGTCCGTGGGTCTGCATGCGTCTGAGGGTCTGTGTGCACCGCCCGCCCCCGTCCCCCAGGAACACCTGCCTCAAATGCACACAGGGCCAATGCCAGGTTCGTGCTAGAAACACTCGCCTCAAGACCCCTGGTCCTCAGCGCACGGATGGCCCAGTTCTCGTGCCCCAGGGCCGGGTGCAAAGGGCTCTGGGGCCTGGGCCGGGGGCTTTGTTCTGTCCCACAAAGAGGTAAATGAGGCGTGCAGCCTGCGTCCCTGGCAGAGCGGACCCGCAGGGGCCTTCGTGGGGGGCGGGGACCTTAGAACCCCCGCGTCCGTTCCCACACGCTTCAGCTTCGGGCTTTGGAGAGAAAGACAGATGAGAAGGAAGATTCTGAAGGCTTCGTTTTGCAGGAACTGCTCCCGTCAGAGTCTGCGGCGCGTCGACACGAGAGCCGGCGCTGATGGAGCCAAACCAGAAGAGGCGGACAGCGGCGTCGTCCCTGTGAGGTGACACTTTAAAGGCAAAGGCCTAGGAAGGAAGCTCTTTATTGAGTAATTAGCCATAATAAGCTCAGATAAGACAACAGATCAAACAAATCCTCAGAAGGAAAGTGAGCACAGACGATGACTTTCTGGAAGGAATAACACATAGCATCCCGAAGCTGAAATCCGGGGCTCTTGGCCAGAGCTCGGCTCCGGATGGATGGAAGTCTGTGCCGCACACAGCTCGCTCCTCTCTTTGAGCCCGATCCTGAGCCACGTCACTAAAGCTTGAGCCCGGCCGCTTGTGAGGCCGGCCCTGTGCCTGGGGACGGCAGCCAGACGTCGGGCCCTGGTTTGTCAGGAAGAGTGGGGGAGGCCCACGTGCACCCCGAGTGTGCAGACACCCCAGAGCGGGGCACCCCCAGAGCGGGGCCCTGGGGAACAGAGGATTACCTCACTCCTGAGGGCTTTCAGGAAGGTGCCAGGCAGGCGGCAGGAGAAACTCCAGTGGGGCCGGCGTGGGCCTCAGGGAGGGGCCGGACAGAGCTGTGGCCAGGGTCTCCGGGCTGCTTCTCCCTCCTTCCATTGGCCACTTATTCCCAACAGTTACCATTTATTCCTATTCCTCATGAGCCAGGCAGGGGGCCGTACCCAGGAGTTCACGGCCGAGGGCACTGAGATGCAAAACAGGGCATCGGTGAACCTGGTGAGGAAGGTTGAGGCAGGGATCATGGGTGCTGAAAGAGGTCACCTGGGGAAGGTTTCCAGGAGGAGGGAAGTCAGGGCCAAAGATGTTCCTTAGGGCCCGGTTCTGGACCAGATATGAGTCTGTGGATCATGAGAGTTTCTACACTTGATGCACACGCACACGCACGCACACACACACATGCACACTTGTCTGTTGACAAACAGCCAGAATGATCAAGGACGTATCCGCCCACCTCGGGAAGACGGCTCCGCCGGGCCGGGCCGTGTGCACGTGAACCGCTGCTCCCGGCCCGCTGCCCAGGAGGAACGTGGTGCCGCTGTTCCCATCTCGGCAGGGGAGGCATTGGGGGGACGTCATGAGAGATCTCAGATCCCGGGGACAGAGGCTCCGCTCGAACGGCTCAGGCCGGAGGCTCCGGGAACACAGGCAGCGTCAGCCGGTGTCTGCGGGTTTGGGATGGTTTAGCAGGCAGCAGCGTTGAGACGGGAAGCAGGGGCCGCTTGTCCTGCTGATAAATGAGAGGCAGAGACCGCTGAGCACTTGGGTCTCCCTCTGAGTGGAGCGTGGGGCTCGCCTCTCTAGAGACCTTCTAGACCCTTCTAGGTCGTTCCTGCCACGCGCGTGAATGCCTCCCTTTGCCAAGACGTGTGCTCACGGGACCGTATGCGTGGGCTAGGGCGGGGGAGGGGAGGACGAGATCGTTCCTTCGCTTCCGTGACAACGTGTGTCGGGAAGAGAACGGCGAGCCCGGGGAAGCGGGCCGACGAGAGAAGCAGCCGGCTCTTTGGTGACGGCGCGCACACGGCGGCGAGGTGGGGCCTTCTGGGGGCGGCTGCGCATGGCCCCCGGGATCACAGCACCTGAGTCAGACTCGCTGCTTGGCCCTTGTCCTTCTAATCTGCACAGCGTCTGTCATTCCGAGAAGGAGAACGCTCCCGTCGTGGCTCGGTCTCGGGAGATGGTGTGTGCAGGAGGCCAGCGCTGGTTCCTCCCACAAATGGACGTCTGCTAAGCAGCAGGTGACAGAGCCAGCACGGCACAGGGTACCAGGACATGAGCCAGCGTCCAGGACGGGAAAATGGTGCAGGCGTGAGGTCAGGGCACAGGGACGTCCCTCCAGCCTTCCATGGGCTGAGGTACCCAGCACCCAGGGCTCTGGGCCAGCAACTTAGGGTGTAGAGGGGACACCATGACGTGTCCCCTCTGGTGTCTGCCCTCAGGAAGGTCAGCCCGGCTTCTGGCTGCCCCACCCAGCCCAGGCACTGAGCCAGGCCTGGAGGATTCCTGCACAGCCTGGGAGCAGAGCCCCGCTTGCCCAGAGGCCACCGTCTACAGGGCATGGAGAGGGACCAGGTGTCAGTGTCTCACCAGTAGGAGCAGCTCCGAGCCCGGTAGGCAGATGTTGGTGAAGCAAGTCAGGAGGGCTGCTGGGCGTCCAACAGGGTCTGTGAGGTCCTTCCCAGGAGGAGCCATCTGGGCTGAGTCCTGAGTGGCGAGAAGGAGCCAGGCAGGGAGAAGGGTGGCCTGGTCCAGGGCACAGACCACGGAGGGCCTGATGGGGACACGTCTGGGGTGCCAGGCAGGTTTGGGGATGGCACGAGGAAAGCTGCCAGCAGGGAAGGGGACCCTGGCTGGCATGGGGCCGCAGAGGTGGAGGGAGGGGTCGGGCCCGGGTCTGGACTGTGGAACACAGGGGCTGAGGTTGGCGGGGTGCCCGGACAATGCTTAGCAGGGAGGGTTGGGATCAGGAGGTCATGTTGGCCACAGACACAGCCAGCAGCCACACAGGAAGAAGCCACAAAGGGCACGCACTGCTAGCCCACGGACCCCGAAGGTCTTGCTCCTCACCTTTCAAACTGTGAGCTGGAGGCTCTGCTTACCTCTCCTAACACCTGTCCTTTGGGGCACACAGTAGATACGTGGCCTGAGGGAGTGGGGGAGTGGCCGGGGGCTCTGGTGATCTCATAGGGGGCAGGGCTCGGGGCTCTGGTGGTCTCATAGAGGATGTGGGGCCCCCAGTTCCTTCCAGCCTCGAAACTCTGTCCCTCCCAGGATGAAACGCCTGTGCCTCAAATCTTTCTTGGGGTCCCAGGCAGCCACTGCTCGAGTGGGTCTGACCTGCACCCTTGAACTGACCGTTTCCACACCCCCCACCTGCTCACCCATTCATCAGCTCGCTCACTCATCCATTCATCAGAGCTTGCCGAGCGTCTGGCGTTTGCCAAGTGCTGACTGGGGGATAGGACTGCACCGGCCAACGCGACAGATGGGCCCCTCCCCCCTGGGGTTCCAGTCTTCGGAGGCGTGTCGGAGACCCCCCCTTGCACACACGCACACACGTATGCAGAAATAAGATTCTGACAAATGCTGTGAGGAGGTCCTGGGTCCTGGGCCCGCGGGCGGTAGGTCAGGGGTTTCTGGCCCAGCCGGCGTGGCCACAGAGGGCCTCCTGGGGCCCAGAGAGCCGGGCGTGAAGGGTGGGCGGAGCCCGAGGGCAGAGGAGCTCGGTGTCGGAGCTGGAGGACGGTGCGGCTGGGGCTCAGGGCACGGCAGGCAGAGCGAGCGGAGGCCCCCACGTGACAGCGTCTGTGGGGAGTGGGTCAGGGCAGACCCGCACACCGCGACTTCTGAGTCGCCGTGGCTGGCATTTCCCCGTGTCGTCACCACGAGCAACTCCGCAGACCAGATCCCACCGCGAGCAGGGCGGACTGTCCTCTCTCTGCCTGCTTCTGACCGGGACCCTTCCTCCCCGCCCGAAGTGGCGCGTCCCAAGAACCCACGCAGAAGCTCCCGCGGACCCAGCCTTTGGAGCGGGGCGTGGCAGCAGGGTCCCCGGGGCTGTTCCCGCCAACTCTGCTCCCGAGTGGCCTCCCTGAGGCCCTGAGGCCCCTTCCTTGAGGCCCGTGGTGATGGTGGCGCCCCTGGGGCTGCAGGTGCTTCGTGGCCTGGCGTCCGGGAGGCTCGTATGGTGGCGTCCACGTCAGGGCAAGCTGCCCCGATGTACACCGTGTTCCTCAGTAGAAGGGTTTCCCCAGGGGTTTGGGGCCGGCCCTGTCCCCACTTCCTGGCTCATGTGGTCCCCCCCGTCCCGGCTTCCCTGCTCGCGTGGTCATCTGTGTGGGCGCGTGCTATCCATGAACCTGGGCTCGGACGGGAGAAGTGTTGCTTGTGGAAAATCCCAGGATGGAGACCAGGCCTGTGAGAACTTTGAATGGGGGAAGCGTCTCTGGTTCAATCCACAGGGAGGCTGTTTCCATAGAGATAATGAGGAGCAGGGAGGTCCTGTGACCCCAGTGGGTCTCGAGGTGTGGCCTGAGACCACCGTCCTCAGCACCGCGTGTTAGAAGCTCAGATTCTTGGATGGACGTGCCGACTCAGGCACTCGTGGGGTGGGGACAGGAAGTGGGGTTTCAGCCCCTCGGAGGACTCCGATGCCCACGAAGGGTGAGGAGCTGCTACCCGTGGTTGACCACGACCTCGCACCGGAGCTGCTCCCTCCTCGCCCTCCGCCGGGTGCTCAGTCACGTGCCTTCCGGGGCTGCAGCCCACGCAGATCAGGGGACAGGCTGGCAGCCTTTCTCCTTGGATTTCTTGTGTTCTGTATTTTTGTTTTGTTTTGTTTTGTTTTTCTGAGATGGTTTCTGAACAATATATGAAATACTAGTACAAACACATGTTTTATGAAATAGAAAAATGAGCTCCCAGCGTCAAGCTAGAACCTTCCCCACCCAGTGGAAGCCCCTGGGGGTCCCGCCCCAGCAGAATCCCCCGCCCCTCGGAGGCAGGGAAGTCGTTCGTTTCCCGCAACACACGGTCTTGTTTCACTTGTTGATGGAGCTTTAGGGCAATGGAGAATCATGCACCGTGCCCTCTGAACTGGCTTTCTCTCCCCGTGCCGAGAGCCAGCCCAGGCTCCAGCTGACCATGTCGACTCCGGAGCCAGACGCTGGGTTCCAGACCCAGCCGTGCCGCCGGGATCGGGAGCGAGTCTGCTAAACCCCGAGAGCCTGAGCTTCCTCGCCTGTGAAACGTGCTTTCCTGGTGCGTTTCCGGAGCGCGGGCACAGTAGCGTGCAGCTGGCTGTGGCACGGCTCTTTGCAGAGGTCATGGGACAGAGTCACGGTCTGCTCGGAGCTGCGGCGTCCGCCGGGTCCCCCATCTATGAATCGGCACCATCTGTGCACCTGCTCTGGGTGGACCCTGGTTTGTTTCCAGTGTCCTCCTGTTAGGAATGGCACCTCCGTGAACGTGCTCATCCCGTGTTCCTGGTGCCGAGGCGTAAAGCGCTTCGAGCCTCCCAAGCTTCTGGAGCCGCATGACGTTGCTGGCATGTGGCGTGGGGACCGCTCGCGCACCGCTGTGGAGCACATCACGCTGTGCTCCTTTGAGGGGACTGGGGACGTGGACGTTCCCACCAGCGATGTACGAGAATTCCTGTGACCTCACGTAGTTTTCAGAGGTTTGAGGCAGGTTTTTAAAAAGCCTTGTGCCGTGCCATTGTGATTTTATTTCCATTTCCAACATTCTTAATGAGGTCGAACATCCTTCGTACACTTGCTTTCCGTTCTTATTTTCCTTCTGTTGTTAAAGTTTGGGTCTTTTACCATTTTCCTGTTACGTTGTTCCCTCACTGAGCTGTAAAAGTTACTTATGGGCTTTTGATACTGATTCTTTCCTACATTTCCATGTGGCAGATCTTTTCCCCCCCTGGCATCTCGTCCAGCTTTCTTCGTACAGTCTTTGGTGAACCCAGGTTCCTAACTGAGTGCTGGGAGGTGACCCATTGTTTTCCATGTGTATTGACTTTTTATGTGTCTCACCTAAGAAACGCTTCCTTAAGCAAAGGTCACGTACGTCCTCTGCCACATCTGCTTCTAAAATTCTTCTGCAAGTTCACAGTTCAGCCCTCCAGCCTTTGGGAACTGATTTTGTAAACAGTGTAGGATAGAAATATGATTTCACTTCATTTATTCTACGTAGAAATGAATGGGATCCCTCGGATGGTTGGGTGAGTATAACACTGTCTACTGATTTCCAACGCTAGTTCTTCACGTAGAAATCTTCTCTGTGATCAGAGATGTCATCGCTTATGAAATGGCATGTTCCGTACATTCTAGAGTGTTGAAATGCAGTGGACATTTGTAAATTTATCTTGTATCTAGCAATCTGTACAGTTGCTACATTCTAATAAATCGTAGATTCTTTGGGATTCGCCCATGTAGATAACCATGTCATCTGTGAGTAACGTCGTGTTAAATTATTTCTTTGTAGCTGGGATCCTTCTTTCTTGTTAATCATTGTTAAGTGGAGATGTTAATAGCAGATAACTGTCTTGGTCCTGATTTAAAAGGCAGTGGCTCTAATGATTTGTCACTAAGTACAATGTTTGCTGTAGATTTAAAAGATATCCTTTATGGGTTTAGAAAGTTCTCTGTCATTCTACGTTTGCGGACTTTGTATTGCATTTTTCTTCTTCTGCTAAGACAGTCTTATGACGTTTTACTCCAGTTTGCTCACATGGGAGGTAGCGTGAGTAAACAGACTTGCATTCCTGAGTAGATTTTGCTGGGTCACAAGAGACGATCTTTTTTATGCCCTGCAACATTTATTTGTACCAGTTTTTATAATTAGTAACTTTTATATCTTCAGAGGTAAGATCACCTGTGATTTTTCCTTCTACCTTTCTGGCTCGATTCTGGTATTAAGTTGACACTCGCTTCCTAAAACTGTGTGGGAGAGTGGCCCTTCGTTTCCTGGTCTCCGGGAGAAAGTCACAAAACTAAAATCTTCCTTTGACTGCTTGGTGGAGTTTCCCTGTGCGCCTCCCAGGCCGTGTGTGCACGTGTGTGCGTGCGTGGATGCCCACGTGTGTACATGTATCTGTGAATGTTATTGATGACTCTGTTGTTCTCTTGGGTGACGAGGGGACCAGCAGGGGGTCGTACTTATTATCAAGTTGATTTTGATAATTCATGTACGTTCTCAAGAACAATCTGTGCTTTTCTTACAACCATCCACATCACAGGGTAAGCTTTGATTTCTTGCTTTGGACATCCCACTCCTTGGGGTGTGATTTTAGCACCTCAGTAATGCCCTTCCACCCGACCCAGTGCAGAAACAGTCTATACTCGTGAGGCATTCACACCACCTAGGATGTGCTGTGACAAGGCGAGGGCTCTGACTCAGGAGCTACCTGGGGCTCGGTCTTCTGGGACGAGCAGGAGTTCGGCTGCTGGTCCACTAGGACCTACAACTCACTTACGAGCTGTGAGCAAATGTAGGTTTCAATTTTTTTTTTTTTTTGGCCATTTTCAAGACTGTTAAACCCTGTAATGATCCAAGAAGATATTCTCATGTACCTTATTTGAGCCAAAGTCTCCTTAATTGTTCCTTCTTTCCAGCAACTCAGGTAAATCCACGAGGCTGAGCCCCAGATACCGAGCAATTAGACCCAGGGAGCTGCAGTCAGCTCTTAACTGTCCCCGAACTCGCCTTCTCTCTCTCTCTCTCTTTTCAGTTTGAGGCTTGCTTTAATAACAGTAAAACACACACACGTCCTTTTTAACCACCTTAACGACGTGGAAGTGTACCGTCCGCGAGCGCTGGGTGTATGCACTGCTGTGCACTAGACCTTCAGAACGGTTTCATGCTGCGAACCGAGCTGTTCCCATGCAGCACTCCCCGGTGCTCCCTCCCCGCCCACAGCCCCTGGAAACCACCGTTTCTACGATCTGCGTCTATAAATTTGACTACTCTGATGCCTCGTATAAGTGGAATTATATAGTATTTGCCTTTAGGACTGGCTTACTTCACGTAACAGTGTTCCCGAGGTCCGTCCGTGTTGTATGAGCGACAGGATCGCCTTCCTTTTCTAGAGCGGAATAATGTTCCATTGTGTGTCTCCGCCACATTTTGTGGACCCATTCCTCCATCCACGGAGGCACGTTAGGGTTGGCTCTCCCTCTTGGCTCCTGGGAATAACACTCTTCTAAATGTGGGTGTGCAGATAGCTCGTCCAAGTCCTGCTTTCTATTCTCTTGGACATATATGTGGTACAATTGCTGGGTCACACAGTAATTTATTTTAACTTTTCAAGGGACCACCACACCATTTCCCTTATATTGGCACCATTTTATCTCCGACCAACAGTGCACGGGGCTTCCGGTTTCTCCACATCCTCATGACCCCACTGTCCTTTCCTTGTGTAGCGGTAGTAGCCGTCTTGATGGGTACAAGGCGACAGCTCACCGTGGTTGTGATTTGCATTCCTGTCATGGCCAAGAGAGCCGTCTAGTTTTCTAAGGTGGACCTAATGAGCTCAAGAGAGTTGAGCTGGAAACATGAAGGTCACGGTTGAGGTCAGTACTGCTGAGTTCGCCTCAGCTGCTGCTTAGAGGGGCTATTGCTAAGTACATGTCTGCATGAGGCAAACTGAATGGGTTTGGTTCTAATCTCCGTTCAGAGGAATCACAGTGGCCAGCAGAGCAACATATTCTTAGGGAAAATCTCTAGAAGCCAAGATGGTGTAGAAACAAAGGATGGATAATGTTGGGAAATAATTCTTCATGGGTCGCTCTCATTTCTACATATCTTTTGTTTTAATGTTCCTTTAATTTTAGTTAATTTTTTTATTATGTTAGTCACTCTACACTATATCATCACTTTTTTTAAAGATTTTATTTATTTATTTGTCAGAGAGAGAGAGAGCAAGCACGCACAAGCAGGCAGAGGTGGAAAGAGAAGCAGGCTCCCTGCTGAGCAAGGAACCTGGAACCCTGGGATCATGACCTGAGCCGAAGACAGTGGCTTAACCAACTGAGCCACCCAGGCATCCCTATATCATCACTTCTTGATGCAGTGTTGTATGATTCATTGTATGCATACAACACCCAGTGCTCATGCAATCCATGCGCTCCTTAATACCCACCACCAGACTCACCATCCTCCCGGCCCCATCCCCTCCAAAACTCTGTTTGTTTCCCGAGTCCATAGTCTCTCGTGGTTCTTCTCCGCCTCTGATCTCCCCTTTTAGTTTTCCCTCCCTTCTCTTAATATCTTCCTTGCTATTCCTTATGCTCCACAAATAAGTGAAACCATATGGTAACTGTATTTCTCTGCTTGACTTATTTCACTCAGCGCGATCCCCTCCAGTTCCGTCCATGTTGATGTAAACGGTGGGCCTTCATCCTTTCTGGTAGATGCATAATTCTCTATTGTGTAGATGAACCACATCTTCTTTATCCATTCCTCTACTGAAGGGCATCTCAGCTCCTTCCACAGTTTGGCTATTGTGGACATTGTTGATCTGAACACTGGGGTGCATATGGCCCTTCTTTTCACTACCTCCCTATCTTTCCTCTATATTAGCAGTGTGACTGTCGAAAGAACAGTTAGGGAATCGATCCCATTTACGATGGCACCAAAAACCGTAAGATACCTGGGAATAGACTTAACCAAAGAGGTAAAGGGTCTGTACTTGAGGAACCACAGAACACTCATGAAAGACTTTGAAGAAGGCACAAAAAGATGGAAAAACATTCCGTGCTCATGGATTGGGAGAATAAACACTGTTAGAATGTCTGTGCTGCCCAGAGCAATCTATACTCTTTCAATGCCATCCCGATCAAAATACCAATGGCATTTTTCAAAGTGCTGGAACACGAAATCCTAAAATTTGTATGGAACCAGAAAAGACCCTGAATTGCCAAGGAAATGTTGAATCACCAAGGAAATGTTGAGAAAGAAAAAGCTGGGGGCATCAGGTTGCCTGACCTCAAGTTACTTTACAAAGTTGTGATCACCAAGGCAGCATGGTACTGGCACAAAAGCAGACACGTAGATCAATGGAACAGAATGGAGAGCCCAGCTATGGACCTTCAACTCTGTGGTCAATTAATCTTCGACAAAGCAGGAAAAAATAGCCAATGGAGAAAAGACAGTCTCTTCAATAAATGGTGCTGGGGAAATTGGACAGCTATGTGTAGAAGAATGAAACTTGGCAATTCTCTTACACCGTACACAAAGATAAACTCTAAATGGATGAAAGACCTCAGTGTGAGACAAAAATCCATCAAAATCCTAGAGAACATAGGGAGTAACCTCTTCAGCATTGGCCACAGCTACTTCTTTCAAGACACGTCTCCAAAGACAAGGGAAACAAAAGCAAAAATGAACTTTGGGACTTTATCAAGATAAAATCTTCTGCACAGCAAAAGAGTCAACAAAAACAAAGAGGCAACCCATGGAAGGGGAGAAGATATTTGCAGATGACACTGCAGATAAAGGGCTATTATCCAAGAACTATAAAGAAATCCTGAAACTCAACACCCAAAAAATAAATAATCAAGTCAAGAAATGGGCAGAAAACGTGAACAGACACTTCTCCAAAGAAAACATACAAATGGCCGACAGACACATGAAAAAATGTTCATCATCATTAGCCATCAGGGAAATTCACATCAAAACCACATTGAGATACCACCTTACATGAGTTAGAATGACCAGAATCAACAGGACAGGAAACAACAAGTGCTGGAGAGGCTGTGGAGAAAGGGGAACCCTCCCACACTATTGGTGGGAATGCAAGTTGGTGCAGCCACTTTGGAAAACGATGTGAAGATTCCTGAAAAAGTTAAAAATAGAGCTACACTACAACCCAGCAGTTGCACTACTGGGTATTTACCCTAAAGGTTCTCTTTGATTTCTAACCAGCCTGAGAGATGTGACAAAATGTGAACCAAGTCATGACCGCTCAAAGACCTTCCTCTGAAGCCTGGGCTGCAGGGGTCATGGCCTCTGCTGGGCACATTATCACTAAGTCTCAGCTTCACAGTCTTTTAAACTTTTAAATCCAGGGACCACTTTCCTGCCCCAGGACTTTGTACACAGTTTTGGCTGTCCAGGACATTATCCTCTGTTTGCATACCAGCGCCTTCTCATACTTCAGCTATGGCAAATGTCCCTTCTTTGGACAGACCTGCACTGACTACCTGCTCATGGTTGGTCCCTGCCTCACCCAGAAGGGTCTGTACTTCTGAGTTTTTCTTATTTCCATCTGAACACTGTCAGTCCATACGGATTTTGTTCCTTTGTCGTCCCCACTGGAGCGTAGCTCTGCAATAACGTGACTGACTCACCAGCCTTGCTCACCCTGGCATCCCTCGCCGGTTCTGGCATACAGTAGGTGCTCAATGAATGCTTTGGAACGACCAAGGAATGTCTCAGCTGCTGAGCATCCTCTGTCGATCTGCCAGCAGCCCCAGAAGTGTGATGTCCCCACCAGCCCTGGATATGGCTTGTGAGGCCGTGCCTTCTGATCTGTCACCTTCCTGCTAGACTCCCTTTCCCAACCCTCCGGCTGGCAAGTCCCTTTCCTTCCCACGAGTCCAGCTGGGTCCCCTGGTGTCCTGAAAGGGAACAGAGTACTGGGACGTAAGTCCTGACATGGTCACATGTCTGCGGGGGGAGGACTTAATATCATGCACCCCCCTCGGGTGAAGGGATAAAGCGATCCGTGAGAACCAGGGCGTCCTCACCTTGGGAGCTTCGGAGCACTCCAGGGAATGTGGGGAGGGCAGTCATCACCGCTTTTGTTGGGGGCAGTGCCTCTGTCCTCACGCACGCTGGCCCCTCTGCACGGCAGCGTCCTTCAGCCTGGGCACAGTTTCTTCATCTCTGTGTCCGTTGGGCAGGATTCAGTTTTTTTGTGGATTGTCTTGAATAAACCTCATCTCATCTGCGTCCTCCGCCGGACCTGGCATCTCTCAGCACCTGCGCACATCTGTTAGGAAGCCCCAGAGCCCGGGGAGGTGGTGGGGCCAGCCGGGAAGTGGACAGTCCCTGCCCACATGTCACAGAGGAGCAGCGGGGACAAGGGTCTCAGAGGACAGCACCCCCTTGACCCAGATGACTACAAAGGCTCCCTGACTGGGGTCGGGATGAAGGTAGGCTGGAGACAGGGGAGCACTAAGGGGCATGGCTGGGGATGGAAGCAGCGTCTGAACCCCACGGGGGCCCGTGTGTCTGTGAAGATGAGTCCACCGGAGACAGTGATGTTCAGAGCATCAGAGACCCCAGGGCTCATCTGTGGCACATTGAGGGCATGCCTGCACCCACTTTGGGGAGGGGACTGGTTGGGCTCCTGCACGTGGCTTTTCAGAGCCCTCAGATCAGAACTCAGCCTTCCAGGTCCAGACAGCATGTCCCCGCCCGCTGGCTGCAAGGCCCCCGACTTGTCCTGACATTTGGGGAGATGTCAGCCCCTTCTCGCGCCACCATGGACCTCTGCTGTGGTGGTCCCCCTTCAGTAAAGTCTTTCTTGCCATCTTGAACAAGGGTCAGAATAGCTCATTTAACAGATTCAAGACCCCAAATAAGTAAGCAAGACAGGAATTTTATGGAGGCTGGAGGGATTAGGAGGCTGTTTTCTAGTGACCGTGAGGGCATGAGGGGGTAAGACCGATGCCAGCAAGCTGCCGTCAGGCAGAGCTCAGGTGGGCACGAGCGCAGTGTCAGAGATCCGATGAGAGGGCTTCCCGTCGTCCCCGGCCGCCCTGACACTGCGGCGTGGAGGGGATGCGTTCGCGCCCCGTGCGGCGAGCTTGTCGGAAGGAGCACGGGCGTCGCTGCGGAAATGCTTGTCTCTGCACTTTGCCGTCTTCCTCCTTTGGAGGCTGAACCTCCAAAGAGATGTTGCTGAGCTCCTGCATTTAGTTTGCTTCTGGCTGGTCTCTGCAGCAGCGGGGAGGGGGTTCGTCCTAAGACGAGGTTCCTGTCTTGGCTTAGAGAGCCCCGAAAGTAGATCCTGCCGGAATGGGGAACAAGGAGCTTATTTAGGGGAGATGCCAGGAGACCTGAGGAGAGGCAGCAGTGTAAGGAAGAAAACCAAAAACACAGGGCATGTTACGGGGTCAAGGCCCTGGGCAATTGCCACTCAGCCCCTCAGGTCCCCCCGTGGGACCACACAGAAGCCACTGCCAGGAAGGAGGAGGCGGGTGTTCTCCCCGCACTAGCTGGGGTTGGCCATACCGTGTACATGGCCAGGGAGAGCTGTGGACACAGGAACTGCCCGTCAAAGTCGCCAGCCAAACCTGGGCCCCAGAGCTGTGGGCAGGGCCGTGACGGTTCCTGGGAACACCTGCTGCCTCGAGTCCACCGCGTCCAGACGCCTCGGATAGCCGCCTCTGGCTGGATGCTAGCTCCGCGCCAGACCCTCCTGGAGCTGCAGCTGCAGCTGCAGCATAAGAAGTCGATGGTGGGACACTGTTTAGTAGTAAGGACACAGAACCGCGAACCAGCCTCAGAGTTCAACCAAGTGAGTGAAGCCGATCAGGGAAAATACAGTAGTGTAGACCGGGCCCAGCCGTGAAGGGGACATGGCAGAGGGACACCGGACCCAGCCTGACAGGCCCTCCCGGCTCAATCTGGGGACATCTGAGAATCAGCAATAAATGCCACAGTAGTGGACCGTAGCCTATGGAATAAAGTAAGCCTGGGGTGGGGAAGGGGAGCCCCTCACAGCGGCAGGGCAGCCGACGCGGGAGGCAGGAGCGACGGGCCAGAGATGCACCACGTGACGAGCCGCACTGATCGGGCCCAAATCTGTCGGTAGAAGTTCAGGAGCAGTAGAAGAGCTCAAAGGATCTTCCTAAAGATTCTTAATTATTACCGAGGGAGCAGTAAAGGCGGGTTGACCCATGGGGAAGGCGAAGCCGGTAACGGGTGTGGGATGTGCCGTGAGCCTGCGGACGCACGGCGCCGAGACGACGGGACGTCCTGTTGGATCCCCACGTGTCCTGGGTCTGTTCACGGGGACACATCAGGCACACCCAAGCCCAGGGACCATCTACAGTCACTAGCCTGGGCCCCAGCAATGCCCGAGTCACGAAACACGGGAACCACTAAAGGCACCTAGCGCGGAGACAGCAGACTTCTGAGCCTGACCTGGGACCTTCTTCGATAAGAGACATTCCAGGGAGAGTTAGCAAAATCCGGGTAAGGCCTGCAGAGTTCATGGTGGCCTCGGGTCGGCGTTACCGTCCTGATCCTCATGTTGAACTGGGGCGCGGAGGGGGTTGTCCCTGGCTTCACGTAATACGTATGAGGGTGTTTATTAGCAATCAAGCCAGTGGGGTTAAGGGAATCCACGTGGAGGGAAGGCAGGCGTGAGTTGTCATGTTCTTGGAACTTCTCTGTGAGTCTGGGATCGTATTAAAATAAGAGTAACAAAACAGGCGAGCAGGGCAAGGGCAGGAGAGATGACGATCCAGGCGGCACCGTGTTTCGCTGCAGGGAGCACCCGGGTGTCGTGCCTTCCCGGTGGGTAGGGGGCTGAGCTGGACGCCTCTCTGGGCCTTCAGGGAGCTCAGGGCCCTGAGATAAATACACGTGGCGGCACAGGGGCATGGTCCGGGGCTTTCGCCAATGCTGGAGCGTCCGGATGTCTTCACACCCCCCGTGGCTGTCTCCTCCCTCTGACTGACTGGCCTCTGGCCTCCCGTGGGTCACGGCGTCCACCATGACCAGAATCTCCCCCTCGAAGGATAGCCTGTCATTTGGTCCGGAGTCCCGGAAAGGATTCGGGTGGATGCTGCCGGCCAGGGCTCAGGACTGCCAGTGAGAGACACATCGTCCCAGTGAGCTTTTAATACTGATACCATCCTGGGCTTTTGTAAATAACTCAATGGGAAAGTTTTACTATTGTTTTTACAGAGACGATAATGAGAAGGTCGTTTCTTTCCCAACACTTGGATATTAAGCTCTTTAATGGAAATGCACAAAATGACTCCATAACACTCGGTCTGAGCCGGCCGCCGTGCGCACGGTGCTGTGTGAACGTGGAGGGTTCCGGCGCCCCAGGGGGGACGACCCTCCTGTCAGCGTGGGTAGCCAGTAGCACCAGAGGATGGGTCCTTGCTCCCTGTCCTATGTGCACGGGTGCAGGCTGCGTGGGCGGTGGTCACACCAAGGGCTTCTTGGGGATGGATGGGGACGCGCAGCTCAGGGATTGTTTTAATCTGGGGGCCTGCCTACGTTTTAATTGGCCTTGGTGTTAATGAAGGGCTCCGGTCTGTTTGGAGCGAGCAGGGCTGGGCACTGGAGCGTGTAATCTGATTGCAGCCTGTGCTCTGAGCCCCGCGGAAGCCTCTGGAGCGGCCCTGATTGGTTTGGCCCCTGGCAGCCCCATGCTTGGCAGTGATGGGGCAGGAGTTGTGGGAATGTGGGGGAGGAGGCGGGCACCCCCGCACTGGCGGGCCGCCGCTGCGGGCTCGAGGTCATGGGAGCCGTTTGTCATCCTGCAGAGTCTTCCAGGCTGACCATCTCGGGGCCCTGTGGTCCTGGGGGAAGCTGGTGAGATGGGGAATCCCCCAGGACTCTCCCCAGGACGGCCCTTGGTACCTAGCAGGCGCTCGGTGAAGGCTGCCTCCCTTCCACTGAGGACCTGGGACACATGGAGGTATGTTCCTCCTGCCGGCTGTGCCCAGCGGGAAAGGCGGTCGAGCTGACGGCCGTGTAGGCGGCCCACCTGCTTCTTCTCCAGACCACGCGGTTCTTTCTGTGGTTCCCAGCACCCGTCTCATTCTGCACTCAAACAACAGTATCACCACCGCCGCGCGCCGCCGCCGCCAAAGACCAGGCAGGCCTTTGTCATCCTTGACCACCAGCTTTGTCACTAGACTCGGCCCTGGAGGGCTGCTGAGGGGTCCGCTGAGCCCCCGGGAGAGCCAGGTCCTCCCCAGAACACCCCAGAGCTGAGCCCGGCTGAAGAGCAGGGACAGCGGGACGCAGGGCCGCCTGCCGTGCTGGGCCCACCCCGGCGGCGAGGCTTGAGTCTGCGATCGGCTCCTTCAGAGCAGAGAGAACCCGCCCAGCTCACACCCCTCCGGCCCTCGCCCCAGCCGCACATGCTGTCGTGTGGGGAACTCGTGCCAGTCCAGGCTCGTGAAGGTGACTCACATGTGGTGTTGGGTCGCGCGACAGGCGGGCAGCTGGCCTTGGCAAACTCTGCCTGTTTCAGGTTCAAGACATCCTGCTGAAGTGCGTTCACGGCTGCGGGGAGGGGTATGCCCTCGAGTTGATGACAACATGTGCTCCACGTCGGTGACCCTGTTTCTCCCTCTGCGCCCCTTCCTCCTGGGGGAGCACTTTGGCCCCAGAGTAAGCACCTGACCGTAGGGGACGCCAAACGCCACATCCTCCCCTGGCCTGGCCCTCGCGTGACTTGGCCGCACCTGGTGGTGTGGCCTGAGCCCCGTGCAGACACAGGGTCGGCTGCGAAAGCACCCGGTGCCCCAGCCCTTCTGGCCCTACATTACATCCAGAGAAAACTACCCAGGCCCACATCTCCGCACACGCACCTCGGCCACGGTGCACACTCGGCACGTCCCTGCGGGGCTGTGGGGCGCCAGGCTGCGGCCTGTAGATCACGACGTCTCTTTTGTGGATGCACCATCATGGCTCCACTAGGACCAACATCCTTGTCCACAAAAGGAGCCTCCCCCAAACACGGCTGGCCTGCTGGCACCGTGGGGACACCCACAGGTCCCTTCACGCATGGGGTGGCAGCAGGAGGCTGCAGAGAGGACTCCTGGCAGCCCCGCTGGGCCGCCCCGCCCCACCCCACCCACAAGCCAGCAGCTGTCGGTTTTGTCCCAGGTGAGGAGGAACAGCTGCGTGTGCCGGGCCCATGCCCACCGGCCAGCTCGGACGTCCTAGAACACGTTCACCCGTGCCACGTTTTATGCACGTCTATGTGGAGGCCAAAGCGTGCGGCGGCGATGCCGGGAATGCAGCTCACTGTTGAACCTGTAGGCACAGGCGCAGTCCTAAGCGAGCCCACAGGCCAGATCAGAGCTACTGAGATGTCCACGCCTCATCAGACTTCTCATAAATACTGTGATTTCTGCCTTCTTTCCTAACAAACAGAAGGCTTTGTCTGCCCGGGGCCCCTTCCTGCCAGCACGATCACTGTGCCCCCGCCATGCCCACCGTCGCCCCGTACCCGTGTCTCCTGTCTGCCCTGGGAGCCCAAAGTGAAGTCGTGTGCCTTCCTGCACGTGACCACCACCACCACCAGCCCTGTGGACACCTGTGGACGCCAGCTCCCAGCCCACAGCTGCACGGGTCCGTGCGGGAGGCAGGAGTGGCCGTCCCACAGTGTGAGTGAGATGGGCTGTGCCTGTAACTGCTCACCTTGAGTTGCTGGTGACGCACCCCTTTTCACCATCCCGAAAACCGCGATGACATTCTCTGCTCATTGCCGAAAGCATGGGGGAGACTCTCCTGCTACGTGTCTTATAACGAGCGCCGTCCTGAGCCCCCGAGGACTGCTGCGGTTGATGGCAGGAAAGCAGCAATCTGCCCGATCAGACTGGAGAAGGGTCTTGCTGTAGCTGACCTCCCCAAAAACCTGGAGCAGGAGCTGGGACTGTGAGTTCTCAGACCAGACTTACACTGGAACTGTCGCGTGACCCTGGGCCAGCTGTGGGGGGTCCCCGGGGCAGTTTTGTCAGTTGTGAAATCACAGCAATGATTCTTCATTTCTGGACACTGTTGGATTAGTTGTTGAATATGCTGCAAAGTAACCCCAAAACATCGAGGGTCACATAAATGCTAAGTGACTTGAAGAACCAGAAAGTTGTGCGTGGCCGTGTGGACTCTGGACTTGCTCACATTCGAAGTCTGGGACACGCTGTCCTGCTCAGAAATGGTGGGGAGAGATGGAAGCTGCTGCACAGGGTTCCCCGGGCGTGGGCGCAGGTGTGTGTGGGCTGGGGTGCAGGTGTGGCCTGGGGAGAGTTTATAGCAGCAGAGAGCATGGAGCTCCTTAACGGTAGTGAGTCAACAAGCTTTGACAGATCAGCCACTCTGAGTTTTTAAACATTTGTCAAACAGCCATCGGGGATCAGGCACGGAGCTTGTGGGGTGGTGTGACGGCAGTTAAACATGGTGGCTCCTGAGGGGCTCGCTGTCTCGGGGGACAGATATAGGAACACGAGCTCATGCCTGTGACACGGAGATGTACAATCCCTCATGAATGGAATCCAGGAAGGCTGCACTGGGGAGGTGATGGCCAGGGTAGGGAGGGGGTGAGACAGGAGGTTGACTGGGGCATCCCTTCGTGTATGCATGGTGTGTATGCATAGCATGCCTAGTGAGTTCCCAGGGAGTCCTGGGAAGGGTGTGGGGGGGCAGCCTGGGGTGTGGTTAAGAGAGTTGACTCGACTCAGACTGCCTGGGCTTAGCTCCTGGCTCCTCTGTGTACTTCCATTATGGCCTTGGGCAAATCACTTAAGTTATCTGGGCTTCGTTTTCTCAGCCATAAAGTGGGGTCACAAAGGTACCTACTTCAGAGGGGCTTTATAAGGTTGGTGCTTAGATGAGTGTTAGGTACCTACTAAGTGCTCAATAGTTAGATGGTGGTAGTGGTAGTAGTGATGGCAGTGGTGATGCTGGTGGTATTGGTGGTGACAGTACTTGTCTGTGAGATGGTGGTGGTCATAGCATTGGTAGCTGTGGTGATGGAGATGGATATGGTGGTAGTGGTGATGGTGTGGTCATGGTGATGATGATGGTGGTGGTGGATGTGATGATGATGATGGAGTGATGGTGGTGAGGGTGACAGTGGTGACAATGGTGATGATGGTAATGGAGATGATGGTGTTGATGGTGGCTGAGATGATCATGGTGATGATGGTAGTGGTTATGGTGATGATGATGATGTTGATGGTGGTTGTGATGATCATGGAAGTGGGTGGTAAGAATGATAGTGATTGTGATGGTGGTGGTGATGGTGGTTGAGATGATGATGTAGGTGATGGTGGTAAGGGTGAGGATGGTAATGGTGGTGATGGAGATGGTGGTGATGGTGGTTGTTGAGATGGTGATGGTGTTGTTGATGGTGATGGTAATGGTGGTGATGGAGATGGTGGTGATGGTGGTTGAGAGGATGATGGTGATGATGGTGGTGGTCATTGTGGTGATAGAGATGGTGATGCTGGTGATTATGGTGATAAAGTTGGTACAGATGGTAGCAGTGATGATGATAGTGATGGTGGTACTTGATGTGATGATGCTGGCTAAGGTGATGATGGTGGTGGTGATGGTAGAAAATGCAGTAGCAAAGACAGTGATAGAAAATGCAGTAGCAAAGATAGTAGTGACTCTGCACCACTGACAGTACAGAGGGTGATGATGTCTGTCATTCGTGTCCCTTGGTGTTGGCAAGATGAGCATGGGCTGTGTGACGTGAGAAAGTGGCCACACAGTGAATCACCCTGGAATGCTGTGGCGTGGGACGTGATTGCTACTGGAAGAGAGTCCAGGAGAGGGAACCAGGGGTAGCTGGGATCCTGTTGCAGGAAGCCAGGCTTGGCCCAGCTTCCCCAGGTTGGAGAAGTGGCAGCAGCACAGCTGTGGAGGCAGGAGAAGCCTGGGGGTGAGCCCAGAGAGTGACAGGCTGGGGTGGAGCGGATGCTTGCCCATGGAACATTATGGTTGGAAGATCCCACGCAGAGCAGAGTTTAGATCAGCCCCGGGGAAAGGTCAGCCTCAGAACCTGCCTCTTCCTCTGCATTCTTCTCTGTGGCATGTGGTTGGCAGGACCACCTCACCCTGATCCCTCCCAGGGCTGCTGCCGTTCTCATCATGGGTCTCAGCACAGACCCTCAGGAATGCCCTGGAAAGGGCTGCTCACATTCCATTTCACAGAGGAAGGACATCAGCTCGGGGATGTGACAGGACCCCTCGGCCACCCAGGTGAAGGCCCCAAAGCCAGGATCCCATGCAGCCCACAGCTCCACTCACACCACCTCTCCCCTCTGGCGGTTCGCTGGGCAAACACCCTGTCCACGGTCTGCCTGTGGCTCCGACACGAGGGGCGTACCTCCTGGGGCGAGAGTCCACCCTGCGTGCCTTTGGGGACACATGTTTCGTCCCAGGCAGTGAGCACAAGCAAGGCAGGCTTGGAGCTGCGGGACAATCAAAATGTGAACACACTCCCACTACCAATCCATGATGGGAGGCTGTCTCTCAGGTCTGTGTTGCCAAGGTAACAGGGGATTTGGAAGGGACGGCCCAGTGACACATTTCACAAGCCATACTGTGCAATTACTGAAGACTGTGGCTCCGTCGAGAATGGTGGAGGTTGGGAGCGTCAGGAGGCTCCAGGGATCGTGGCCGTATGGGTGGTGTGATGGGTGAGGGGCTCTGGCCCTGTGGAAAATGCCACTCTGGGGGCTCCTGGCCTCTGACAAATCCAGAGGGTCCTTGGCCTTGTCTGAGCAGCGGCTGATGGCGAGTCGTCATGGGGTTGTGGGGCTGCGGGTGTCTGCCAGGCTTCACCCCTTGGTCGCCCCGTTCCGTCTTCTCTCCCACTTCTGTCCCTGATCCAAGGGCAAAACCCTCCACTGCCGAGACCGCGTGGTCTGAATGAGGAATGTTGCTGAGGACTAGAGAGTTTTGGGACCCTCTGCTGGTACTCGGCCCAGGGACCCCTTCCCGCTCCGCCCCAGCCTGCCCACCCTGCAAGCAAGGCGCTCAGTTACCTGCACCGAGACCTCATTCCTTCGTTTTCTGGCACGTGTGGAGACTGACTTCGTCCTCTTCCGAGGGCCCCAAGACCCCGTGAGGGTTTCAGAAGACATGGTGTCCTGCAGAATCTGAGCGCAGTTGACCCTTTCTGTCTGGAACAAAGAGATGCTGGTCTTCTGCCGCTCAACTCAACAAGAAGCCAAACCACCCGCACGCCGGGGTTCTGCTCCCCGCCAGTCGCGGGAGCTCAGAAGGAACCTCCATGTCTTTAGTGTGGTCTGAGGAGCGTGGACTGGATGCCCAGGAAGAACGTTGGCGTCGGGCTCAGGTCAGGGCCTTTTTGGAGCCCAGAGCGGCCCAGGCTGCTACCTCGTCGGAACCGCGTGCAAAGGGCCCTCCTGCACTGTGAGAACGTGCTCTCCCGCCGCCCCAGGTCTGACTCTGCAGGGCTTCTGGGCCTGGCAGGGTCAGCTTCCGTGACTGGGTGAGCAGTAGCTGGGCATGGCCCTCGAGATGTGCAGAGAAGCACTTCCAATACCCTTCACTGACCCCCACTTAGGAGGAATAACGTGGCCACCTGGTCTTTTAGATTTCTTAACACTGTGTTGCTTTTGCTTGATCTAAGTAAACATATTCAGGAAAAGAGGTTCCAAAGGTTTCCCTGACATAGTCTTGGTTCCTTTAAAAGTCTGGAAGTACAACAGACTGGAATCTTGTGGCTACTCTCCCACACTGGGCTGAAATCAAGGTCATGGGCGGGGCCGTGCTCCCTCTGGAGGCTCTAGCCGTGAGCCTTCCCACCTCCTGCAGCTCCTGGCCGCTGTGGGTGCTCCTTGGCTGGTGGCCGAGTCCCTCCGGTCCCCGCCCACCCCGGCCTTCACATCACCCCCTCTTCTCCCCGTGCCCTCTCCTTTTCTTCTGAGGACACTGGCCCTTGGATGGAGGCCCCCGCTGATAGTCCAGGACGATCTCTCTATCTCAAGGTTCCCAATCATGTCTGCAGAATACTCATCCTCTAAAAAGGCCGGCATACACGGGCTGTAGGGATTTGGCTTGGACTTATCTTTTTGGGGGTGACTTATCTTTCTGGAGGGTCACCATTCAACCTTTGTCCAGCTCTGTGAGGCTTCGCATAATTTATAAACTTACAGGTCTGACACGTAGCTTTCCAGGGAGGCTGCAGAGACCGTAGAGAAAGGTCCCTCCCCGTCTCCTCCTGGTGTCCCTCCAGTATGTGTCCCACCTGCAAACTGACCCTGATACAATCTGCAGATTTTAGACATACTTTTCTTTTGAGGATCTAATTGCCCATCGGGGAGATGTGTGTGTATACTGTAGGCCCCCTTAATAGCCGCGTGACTCCTGGCAAAGCTTTTCACCATCCCAAGCCCAGGGTTCCGCCTCCCAGCATGGAGGGGGCAACGGAGAGCCGCAGACGGGGGGGGGGGTCGTGAAAATGGGATGTTCACGCCCACCACGTTCTGTGGAGGTTCCGCCTGCGGGGTGACCTCTGCTCCTTTTAATAGATTAAACTGGGGCTTAGACACGGGACACACTTCCAGGTCTGCGCCCTGGAAGGGTCTAGAGATCAGACTCGGAACACGCACAGGGTTTGGAGTGAGTGTCTCTGCAGGGTCTCCGTGGGGCCCGGGTGGAGCTTCGTGGGCCCACGTTCCAAGGGGTGAGCCCACAGCCTTCGCGGGCGGTCGGCCGTACCAGGTAACCCTGTGCTTCTTGCTGTAAATGCCAAGCGGACGGGAGGGCCAGAGCTCTGGTGTTTCTAGTTACGGAAGTTAACCCGCGTTTGAAGCGGAGTAGGGAAATCTTGGCACAAGTCATTAAGGAAGGTGAGGAGCTTTGTCTTCCTGACTGAGAAGACCACAGTGGGGGAAGGGGGTACTTAAATCCCAAACCCCCTGCTCCATTCCCAGATGGCTCTCCCTTTTTGTGACCTAGAATGGACGGGAGGGATGTCCCTACTCACACCCACACAACATCCGTGGGGCTCTTAGAATGCGTCGTTTAAACGCACTGATTTGATTAGGAACCCTAATCGACGGCCACCGGCCTTTGTCTCCAGGGCAGCGTTACGAGGGGACGATCGCTTCCATCATTTTGTTGCAGACTCTTTTTTTTTAATGACTCAGACTAATTTGATACTGTCCTGGGAAGCCGTGCCCTTGAATATTCAGCAGAAGCAACGCTTCACGCCTGGGGGGGTGATCATTCCCGCTCGGGGACGGCTCACACCTGCTCCCCGTCCGCACACGCTCACGGGGAGACGCTCGACGCTTCGTCTCATTAAGCTATTTATTCGCCGTAATGAATGATTTTAACGTACCGCGTGAAGGTTGCACCATGCCGAACTGTTGAGAAAATCCATCCTACCGTACACATGTGAACACTTGCCGCTTAATTAATGCCTTTTCTGCTGCCTCGGTGAACGGACGCCGCGTGCGGAGGGACCACGCCTGTCTTCTTTCCCTTCTTGGCCACGTCACTTCTCAATAGGCCTGTGATCACCCCCACCATGCTGGCGTCCCTGCGCAGATGCACCCCGCTTGCCCAGCCCCTCCCCCGCTTGCCCAGCCCCTCCCCCGCTTCTCTACCAGCAACTGCGCTGCTGTCAGCCCAGCCTCCCAGGCTGCCTCCCTCCGGCCCCTGCCCCTCCCCGGATCCTTCAAGATGCTGTTGGCAAGTTGCAAAGACAGGCAGATAATATCTTTCCTGAGGACGGAACGCAGTTCTAATAAAAAGCTGTCATTCACAATCCCAGACCCGCGGATGTCACACAATATGCATTTTAAAGACCATATGAACTGTTAAGTGGCTCAATATGGGCAGCCCGCATGGTTAGTACAGCTCGGAGACTTTTAGCGGTGAGGAGAGGGGACGTGGGGCCGGTTACAGCCTTGGCAGAGAGGAACTTCGGGGTTCTGCGGAGAAGTGCGGCACCTGGGCTCCCTTACATGCCAGCCGCCTCCCTGAACCTGCCCGACCAGCCTTCCCCGAGGAGGGGAGCCTGGAGGCGTATGTGCACAGGCAGTGACAACAGCGGCGGGTCATCCTTAACGATCGAGCCAATACTTGAAACTGCAGCAGCTCCGGGTGACAGAGTCACCATCCGAAGGCAGCAGATGGGGATTCAGAGCGGCACTTTGCAAGGGGAAGGTGAGGTGGGGCTTGGCAGGCGGCATCTTCAGTCTGGAGAAGAAGAGGGGCACGGGATGAGGTCGGGGTGCCGGCACCTCCCCGAACTGTCCGTCCGAGAGGCTGCCAGCCTTGGGCCCCCAAAGATCACTGGGACACTTGTGACTGACGCTTGGTTCTAGTGCCTGCTTGTTTCACGGATGAGATCACCAGGGCCCAATCAGGAACGCGGGCTTTGAAATTTAAGGAAGAAAAATACGTACTTTGGGAGAAAGTAAATGCAGAAAATTGTAGACAATTATTCTGGGCCTCTTTTAGACTGTGCGGAAATAATTAGCCCATCGCACTCAACCCAGCAGTTTACGATAAACGAAAACATCCACTTAGCAAGAATTTTTAGTTTTTGAAGAGAAGAAAGAACGTGCGGAGAAAGTGTGCCGCCCGCCCCACCCCCATGTGTTTTGTTTCCTGAGAAGGAAAACAGCCAGAGATCATCCCCGCGGAGGGCACCAGCGGACAGACATCCCGCAGCCCCGCGCTCACCGCAGCGCAGAAGGGTGGCGTCCACAGGGACGGTGGAGGTGGCGAGCCCCTCTGCCCTCGGCCTCGCTCTCCGTGCGCAGCGCCTGGTTCTCCACTCAGTTGCCGGGCGGCCTGTCCCAGACCCTCTTGGCGATGCGGCCCCGTCTGTGTCCCAGTGAACGCTCAGGGCTGCGTGGGGCGTGTAAGCCGCTGTTTGCCGCCTGAGAAAGCGGTGGCCTTTCTTCCTCAACTCCGCCTCTGTCCTACCGAATTCCAGTGCCCAGCGCGTAGCAGGTGTTTCACCAGCGTTCGCGGAATGGGTGTCTCTGACGTGATTTGAGGAGCGTGCGCGCGTCACGTCGGCAGAGTGTCTCTGGGTTTGTAGGTCTGGACTCCTCACTGGGCCCAGGGTACCCGGAGCCGCGTCTGAAGACATTGTTGTCCCCGCAGGCTGGGTGTGGGTTGCTGTGGGCATCCATGGAGCCCAGGGGTGCTGTCGAACACCCTGCAGGACAGGCGGGCCCCCACGGCAGACGGTGGCCTGCCCCAAAATGTTGGGCGCGCCGAGGGTGAGAGTCCCCGGTCCGGATCATGAGCTCTCAGCTCCTCTTTCTTCCTTTTCATTGTTTCAGTTCCCCATGTTCTCTGACATAATTTTGTAATTAAAAATTACTTATTAAGGAGAGATTCTTACGGAGGACACGCTGGGAACACAGGAGCAGGGGTTCTGGAGAACGGCCTGGTCACAGTTCTCTGTTCCCACCTGCCTAGTCCGGGTGCCTGGGGAAGTTTCTTGGGCCCGTCTGAACGCACATGCCCTCAGGCCTCAGGATCCTCGGAAGCTCAGAGAATGTTCTAGAAAAGACACTTGAGATATGCCCACTCTGTGATCTGCCAGGTGAGTGAGGCCCAGAAAGCAGAAATTTACCCAAAAGGACAGACTCAGCTTCATATGGGGCCAAGGGGCTGAGCCACTATATTGCGCTGGGAGGCCTGGAAGATACCGGCTGGACCGGGTGGGCCTGCGTGCGAGCAGAACACGCCGGACGTGACCCTGGCAGTGGACGAGGTCTGGGATGGCCGGTTCTCACCAGAGCCCCGTCATGCACTGCACTGCTGCGCTGTATTGGCTAAAGGACATGGTCTGGGCGGCAGGTACGCCCCCGTCCCTCGGAACACCGTTCCTGCAGCCGTTCGGGGGACCCGCACTCGGTGCGCGGGGCTCCGGGATTGCCTGAGCAGAGGCTCTGGGACTGCAAACAGGTGTGCTTCACCCCCCACCGTGCCACTTCCTGGGATGCTCCCCGGTTCAGGCGTATTGGTGATTGGGTAGTGAGACTCTCTCCCTTAGGTGCTATCTGCAGAATGAGCTTTAGGTTAAAAAAAAAAACAAAAACGATGATAGTAATGGGAAGCCGTATTTCTGCGTCGGCACACTGTCCTCCGCGGACGCGGACTGTCCCTAATTACCAGCACACTGTCCTCTGCGGACGCGGACTGTCCCTAATTACCGGCCCCACCTACAGTTCGCCCCGGCTGGGCCGCTTTCCTAAGGCAAGCCCTTGGGTGCACGGCTCCAGCCGCCGGGGAAGCAGCTGCCTTAGGGGAATTTCTTCCTGCCGGACGCCCTTCCTACTCCCTGAGCTGAGCAGGAAAGTAATGATGAGCAGATGGAGGGAGACGGCTCTTGGAGACCAGTGCAGGGGCAGCCACAGCGGACAGGAATCGGCGAGCGCTGGCGGGGTCGCCGCTCCCAGACCTAGGAGGCAAGGAAGCTGCGGGCTGAGCTCCTCACGGGCACCGCAGCCCGGCTGTGAGGTCAGGGCCGAGCTCCTCACGGGCACCGCAGCCTGGCTGTGAGTCAGGGCTGAGCACGGCTCTCAAGGGCGTGGTGGGCTTCTGAAAACTGCCCGTGTACTCTGGGCGGTGAGATGGGCGGTGGGCAGGGAGATTGCCGTCTAAAATCGCCCTGTGTTCCCAAGGGCCCCTTCCCCTTGTTTGGCGTGGAGTCTGACGCCCTCCGGCTGGGCCCAGGGTGCTCCCGTGGGCGGTGCGAGCGGGCCTTCTGCGGTGCGGGCTGTGCCCCCGGGTCCACCCCATGTGCAGGCAGGTGCTGTCTAGCCACGCCGTGGCCCGGGGGCCGCTGACACGGGACGCTCCTCTCCAACAGACACCCCTTTCCAGGGAACAGAGTTCCTTGGATATGAAAATTAACCTTCTTTGATAACAAAAATGATGCAGTCCGTTGAAGCGGGCCTGGGTTTATCTACGGCAGCGCCTGTCACGGCCTGGAGGATTTATTGAGCAGTTTCCAAAGTTCATTAACCACCAGAGATTAGAGGCTGCCCTGCGCGGTGCCCCGTCCAGGGCAACCACGGCCCTATTACTTGGTAAAATGTTTGCTCTGGTGTTAATTCAGCTCCCCTGACTTCTCATCTTTGGACTCAAAAGACATTTTCCCGTGCTGTTAAATCTGACATTTTCAAAGGACCCGGGACTGTTGTTCACGGCACACCAGAAACCCACCACGGCACATTTATTTCACAGGGGACGAACGCTTGCCCCCCACAGTTGTCTAGAAATGTCAAACGCATTAGCCCTGCCTTCTCCCCACGCTGTTTTCCTGTGTCACCGGACTCAGTAGTAACCCGCTGAACAACACAGAGGCCCCCCAGGGCAGGAGGAAAGTGCAGGTGGGCCCCGTGCTCCCCGGGAGCCCTGCTGGAAGGGGGGACTGGCCAGCAGGCCCTTGCCACCCGCTCCACGACTGACAGGGCAGGAAGCACGGGGACGGGGCCCATTCGCCACCCACCGGGCCCTGTCTGTGATTATGCTATTTATTTCACTTCTGATGTCCTTCCCGCTGAGTCTCGGTAGGAATGTCTTTTTTATGACCTTATTTGACTGAGGGCCTTTTTTTGCTGGATTCTGCAGGGAAGTCTTGGTGACACCAACCATACCGTTTCATGGGTCCCCCTGTGGACTGGGGGTCGGAACCCTGTCCCTTCCCCGTGGAGAAGTCTGAGGAGGGCCCCGTGTTCTCGGAGGGAAAAGCAGGACAAGCCTCTGGTCTCCCACCAGTGGGGGGTGGTCTTCCTTACGGAGTGTTTGATGCCCAGATAATCAGCCGCCAGCCGTCTGATGGGAGGGCCCCCGGGCATTGGCACAGTTCAGTCTGGAAACTTTCACTGGCAGTAGGTAGGAACGTCCTGAAACAAGACGGTCTCATGGAAGGAATCCTGAATGACCGCCCGGTCTCTCTGGAGCACACGTGTCACTGAGCAGACGCGCCGTGTCGGGTGCCGCTGCCCAGGTGCGGCCGAGCCCGCCTGGATCACAGAGGGGCTCCCTGACCCCAGACTCCCTCCGTTGTGTCAAGGGGAGAAGAGTATGTAGCTGGTCGGGTTCTTCTGGGGATTAAATAAGATAACGCCCGGCTGAGCGCGGCCTCGCACTAGCGGTGGGTACTCAGTAATTAATAATAAGGACCAACACCACCAAATGCCGATACTTATTAAATCCTTGCACGTCCCGGGCACGGATCCAGGCAGCACTGCCCTGGCATCCGCACGTCGATGTTCGGAGTATGGTGGCTACGCGTGCCCTATACACAGTAGGAGAATGTTGGGCCCAGAGAGGTTAAGTGGGCCAAGGTCACACAGCTAAGAGGCAGCCAAGCTCGGATTCCAAACTAGCCTGTCTAGTTTGCCGGGGGTGACCGCCGGCAGCACCCCCAAGACGGCGCAGGCCCCACCTGCACGGAGCTCAGTGGGTCTGTCACGCACCCGGCACAGACCTGGCCACCGTCGGGCACGAGCGCGTCCCCACAGTAATGACGATTCCCTGTGTCGGTACAACCTGCTGACTTTGGGCCCGTGTGCACGGCACATGTGTGGTAAGGAACACTGACGCGTGCTGCTGCGCCGTCCTGCTGGATGGCCGAGAGCAGGGCTGGGCGTTGGACACACGTCAGGGAGGAGGGGGGCCTCTCGCCGGGAGGAGCTCCAAGGTCACGTGGGCTTGCGTCCCCGATGCCTCTGGTGCTTCCTGGGGGATGTTCCCTGCTCTGAGACCCCCACCCACCTGTGCCTTTGACCTCAGTCCCCTTCTGTCTTCAGAGGTGGCCTTCCTCCCGACGGCCTCCTCCTCTGGGGTAAGACTCAGCTCTAGCGTTGACTCGCTGCCCGAGGCTCTCCCGCCCCCTCTGCTCTCCCGGGAGAGGGAGGGATGCTGCCCAGTTCTGGGACCGGCTTCACATCTGTAAAGTGCCCAAGTCCTAGACAGTCGTGGCCTTCTCAATGACTTCTGTGCCTGCGCCTTGAGAGAGACATGAGAAACGGAGAACAGGACGGCCTCTCCTCTGCACACCGCGGCAAGAAGGAGCCGGGTGCCCCGCAGCCCTGCCGGAGGGAGGTAGCGGGGAGAGGTGAGGATTTCATCCAAGTGAAGGGTGTGCCCTGGCGTCTCAGGGTCAGGCCCTTCTCCGCACCCCCAGCAGGTTGCTCAGCCAGACCTACCATGCCTGCCAGCTTCTCAAAAGGAGTCATACCCAGAATTTTATGTGAAATCTTTCCATTTTTAAATGTCGGAAGCTTCGTATTAGAATACAGAGAAAGCCCCCCAGCTGCCTTGGAGGCCTAATCAGAGCCTCGTGTGGTTTGGACATCCCCACACCCCCGGACTGTGAGCGCCCACACCCCCACCTCAGGCTTCCTGCACACCCACCATGTTCTAGAACCTCTTGGGGGCCTGAGCCACCTGCCTGGTTGCCAGGCCATGGACCCCAAGCCCAGAGGGCGTCCTGTCCAGAAAGCGAGGAACTGTAGCCCCCAGATCTGATGCTGGCCTCGGCTCTGGGGCAGCTGGGCCTTTGGGGAGCCCTGGGCGTCCTGCTTCCACTCCTCAGGCCCCTGCCCCTTCCGAGGCCAGAAATCTCCAGGCTTTGCAATAGTTTCTGGGGAACCAGCACTGGATCAGTGGATCTGAACCCCAGAGATAAAGATTTGACCACCTAACCCCAAAAGATGGACACTTGTTATCCTACAAATTATATACGTGAGCTGCCGTATTACTGTTACTTAGTAAAAACACACAATGGGTGTGTTAACGGATGAGAGAAAATAAACTTTTACTTAACTGATTAGTGGCACAAGAACATCTGTGCCCACATATATGGCATTATTCATACATCGATGGTGTTACTAATGACGGTACTAAATCTAAACACTGAATTGGGGACGATCTTGCTAACTCTGCTAATGCAGTGTGATGACCTCAAGGCACAGTAATCACTTAGAATGAGCCTCACCACTAGTGAGAGCACAGACAGAGCCATGTTTCACGCAGTCTTACTAATTTCGAATGTTTGGGTTCATTTCATCAGCTCAACTTATGTCCCCTGTGGTTTCTCACCTCGTAATGTGTCTGACAGGTTGGATTAGGACTGAAAGTAGGGCCCCCATATCTGGCCCTCTGCTTGTTTTTGTAAATAAAGTTTTATTGGTACACAGCCTCACCTAATCATCGGGTTTCGTGGTGGCTGCTTTCACATACAGGCAGAGTTGAGGAGTTGAGACAGAAACCACAGGGCCCTCCAAGCCCAAGATATTTACTAGCTGGGCCTTCCCAGAAAAAGCAGTGTTTCCCAAACACAGGATGCCCCATCCCAGACCACCAGGGGCCTTTGGTGAAGATCCAGACCCAGGACCCAAGTCCTCCTTTGGAGAACTGGCAGGAATGGACCCAGAGTCTGGGTGTTAGTGAGTTCCTTGGGTCATTGAGACGGGCAAGAGAGGGCTTAGGAAGAATCTAGAAAATACTCTGGTCTCTTGATGACATCGCCCCCCCCCCCCATAATAATAATGACCAGTGAGCTCTCAGACCTGTGAGGCTGAGGGCTGAGAGACCGTTTCTCAAGCCCACCTGGTCAGTGTTCCTCCAGGTACCCCGGTTCTTAGCTCATCTGTGCAGGAGCAGTCCGGCTCACCTGGGGTGGTCCCAGGAGGTGCACGTCGCCTCCCCTACCCCACAATGGACATGTGTGGAATCTGTTCTGGGTCTGAGCCTCGGACAGGCGGGGGGTGGGAGGGGTGTCCATACCACATGCAGACTTGGAACGACCTGACTGCTTGCCCGACCCCTCCGCAGCCGCAGCCCATCCAAGTGTTGTAGGCCCAGAGCCCTGAGGCACCTGCAACCCCGTGTCAGCCTCAGGACAGGACTGGGTGCCCCTATAGCTCGGAAGGGACAGGCGCCTGGTGGTTCTTGTGATGCACTTTTTAAATCCTTATGGGAAAATTATTTCAATGAAAATATTTCTTTAAGGAATACGTAGGAAATCTATAAAACTGAGACCTCTTCTGGGGGTGATTCGTTTGGGAGGCAGGAGGCGAAGGAGGGGTGGTCCCAGGAGGCTGCCGGGATCCTTCTGTCCGTCAAGGTGGGGGTCTCGGTGGTGCGTCCACCGTGAAAACCCTTCCAAGTGTACGCTTGTAACTTCTGAGCTCTCCTGCATGGATTATGTGTTTTCCTAAACACATAGATTTTTAAGGACTGGCTTTTGAGGGCAGGCCTAGGGTGACCTAGAGTCACTTTGGAGGGCTGACGACATGGAGCTTGGAACCCGTGTCCCCGTTCCTGGGTGAGGCCTTTGTGCCGTGAACTGGGACCCGTCGTAAATCCTGCCACGTTCCTGAGAATGACGTGGTCACACTGTATCATATTTGTATTTTTTTGTTTAAGGTGTTCGCGTAGGAGAGAGAGGCATTTAAGTGACATTAGAGCTTTTGTTAGAAAAATAAACAATTTCCCCCTGTGTTCCTGGCATCTGTGTGGTTCGCACCTAGCAAAGCACCTGCCCGCGCCCTGGAAGGGAAAGGAGCCCCGAGTGACCGGGACTCGCGTGTGCGCTGGAGAAGCTGGAGCAGAGCAGGGACATAGGAGCCACATGGTGAGCTGTGCTCGCCGCCTGCGCAAAGCTCAAAACAGGTCGTGGGGGGCACGAGCTTCCGGTGTCTCCCTGGGACTCACTGGCTGCTCTTGCTGAAAGACTTATGTTCCCACAGTGGCACTAGGCGAGCCCTGGAGAGGGACAGTCTTGACCCCTCTCTTGGACTGATGATGTCCCTTGAAAGATGTGGAGCTTCCAAAATTTATGAAGACCTGATTTTGCATGAGGATAGATTTGCATTCCAGATTTTTATAGTGTAGGAGAGAAACGATGATGTTCTTAAGAGTGACGTTCGCACACACACAAGAAGAGGAAGAACAAGACAGAATAACACGGTTTGCGACCCACCACCTCTAGGGGTAACGGGAACAGGATGGCCCTCGCGTTCGTCGTGGAAAAGCAGAACCAACAGGTTCCCGCGGGATGGAGAGATGCGCTTTAAGAAAACAGCTCCCATGTTTGTGGGGCTGGCGAGTCTGAAATCGGCAGAGCACGAGGCAGGCGGAGACCCGGGGAAGGTGGGAAGGCAGTCTGCTGGCAGAATGCTCTTCGTCAGGGCCCCGCAGTCCTTTCTCTGGGAAGACTTCAAGTGATGAGATGCGGCCCACCCACATTATGGAGGACAGTCTCCTTTGTTCAGAGTCTGCGGACTTAAATCTTAACTTCATCCCCAAAATACTTCCAGCCACCTGTTGACTGGTGTTTAACCAAGTATCTGGGGGCCCCTGGGCTACACGAATGGACATTAACCTTCACAGACCGGTGTCCTCTCGCAGCTGCCCTGTCGGCCGCCACTGGGGGAACCACCTGCCCTTTGAGAGAAGCGGACGGCGATGTAGTCCGTGAGCCCCTGCAGCTCGACGTGGTAGAATGAACCTCAGCCCCGGGTCGGGAGACAGTTGCGCTGTCCACCTGTTACTGTCTGCCCTGTAGTTCCCCTGTGGAGACTGAGGTGTGCGGATGTTCTTCCTCCTCCAGCCCGGCCTCCTCTTGGGACCGAGGCACTTCGGGAGGACCTGCACCGAGGAGAGCCGCCGTGCCCCCACGCGGTGACCCCGGCAGGCGTCACTGTTTGCAGGGAAACGTGCCCCCAGCCGTGCTGGACACCCATGCCTTGGGCCAGCAGGACACAGCTGACTGGGGATTTATTTTGACGTATTTCTTAGGCATCGTACTTTCTGTCCTGATGTACTCAGACACAAGTTCCAGAAAAACAGTGGGTTTGGACGCATTCCTGATTCCCATTCCTGCCAGCTGACGTCCTGCTCTCGGACAGGTTTGGAAGCTGTCCATTTTCTGGTTTGGTTTTCTTGTCCTGAACTTGTTGCACATACTTCTGTTTGCAAGTGAGCCTCGGAGCCATGGCCACGGCCCCTGAGTGGGCTGGGCTGAGCGGGTTGGTGGGGCCGACTCCTCTGAGTCACGCGGCGAGGACGTTCAAGACGGCGTCTTGCTCGCTCTGGGTCCTAACCAGACCGTCTCAGCTCCGCCGCCGTCCCCCTGAACTGTTGGACTTGGAGCCCCAGGCCCTTCTGGCCTTTTTTCTAAACAGGGGAGAGGGGCCACATTCATGTCTCGTCGTGTAGCCTTGTGCACGCAGAGAGAAACCTTCCTTCTAGTCCGGGACGTCCTCAATTGTGAGAAAATTATTTTACTGGCGCTGGCTGTTAGGTGTCCCTCCAATCATGCCCACAGTGGTCAGCAGCGTGCCCGGAGTGGAGCACGCACCTGGGGACCCCAGAACAGAGCACCGCCCGACACCGCAGCAGGGCAGGGCCCAGCCTGGCGGCCTCCTGTGGGCCAGCGCGCACTTCCATCCCGGTATTTTGATCCTGCATGGCCTTTGGTCATGGGGACGTCACACTGGGTCTGACAGCCTAACGTGTGTTGTGTACGGACCCCCAAATCTTTATGCCTTAATTTCTTCAAAGACCAGACTCTTGAAACAGGATCTTCAATTATTGAGAAGAAAAAAAGGAACCTGACTTTAAAAAAAAAAAATGAACATAAAATTCCAACCCTACTCACACGTAGAGGGAACCGCATCCCCAACCCCCAGACCCGTCTCTTACCTTCTCTCCGCCAGCATGGGTTCTTTCGCATCTGTCTCCCCAACAGGCTGTCTTCCTTCCTAGGAGGAAGGGGACATTGCCGTGGGAACTGGGGGCCAGTGTCCCCCTCACTCTCCCCCGACGCGAAGCACTAGACATCTCCACCTTGTAAGCCAGATTCTCAATTGCCTTCTGTTCAGCACCTGCTTGCACGTGTGCTGTGGGGTCGGAAAGACTGCTTCTGCCCCCGGGACACATGGACAAGGAGGTGGCCTTCCCGGCAGGGGCTGAGGGCCGGGCTCACGGGTGACCCGTGCCATTCAGGGTGCAGGGACTGCGGGCACACAGAGCATCCCCGAGCCCAGCGGTTGTCCGTGACAGCTCCTCTGGGGGCCTCCATGGACAGCTGCCTTCCCGATGTGAAGGGTGGAGGGAGCGTTTGCTGGGGTCCCTCTGCCCTGTGAGGCTGGAAACCTGCCCTCATGACTTAGCTCTTTAGTGCAGAATGGATTTTTATCCTGAAGAGTATTTGCTGCTGCTTCGGTCTGAAAGCTCGCGTCTGTCTTACCTGAAGTCCACTTTACAAATGAAAAAACAGGAGGGTTCGGCAATGTCCCCCCTGCTCACCACAGTGGGATCTATTGTGGAAAATCCCTCTTCCCCTTTCTTCCTTACGTACAGACCCGCGGACTTACTCAGGACAAGTAGTCGACCCCACAAAAGGCTCGCCTCCCAGGCTCTCTTGCAGCTCGCTGTCAGCACACAACTAAGTTCTGACCCGGCGCATCTACATGCAATTACTGGGGGAGCTTCTGGAAAAAAACTTTTTGTGCAAACTCTCCCTTCTGCCTCTCCCTCAACCTTCTTCCTCCTCCTTTGTTCTGTGTGGACCATAGGAGTGATGGCTGGCGATCCAGCAGCTCCCTTGCACCAAGAGGTAACCTTGAAGGTAGAAGCCACAGGTACATAGACCAGAGAAGTAGAAGCGGGCTGGGTCTGCACGACCCCGCTGACCGCTGTAATCCTTCTGGACTGCCAACCGGGGCTTCATTACGTGAGCAAATGTCCCTGTGAGTCTGAGGCAGTGTCTGTGTGAACCGTTGATCCTAAGCCTAAGGAAGGTTTTCACCTTGCATGACTTCTGTTCTTTTGGACAGGATGCGTGGTTGGGGGTGGGGGTGGGGGTGGACCGGCTTCCGGTTGCTGTCGTCGGGGTGATGTCATACTCGGAGACGTGTGGCCACCTCCCCAGAAGTCAGGACACTCTGGAAAGGGGTCGCCTTGTTCCCGCACCTCCACGTGGGCACTGTGCCTCCGCACACGTGGGAAGCGTGTAAGCTGTACTCAGAAGGGCAAGGGGTCCCCTTGTACCTGCTGACTCCTGTCCCTGCCTCACGGGTGCCCTTCTCTGAGTCATTCTCCCGGCGGCCTGGGCTGTGTTCACAGCGCACACTCCCACGTTGACGTCTTCCCCGGCAGCTCACGCTCAGGCTCCCGATGGCTCACGGGACCCTGTTTCTCTACACATATGCACCCCAAGTTGCCTTTCTTCCTAAACCCAAAGGGAACAGGAAAGCACCATCGCTGGCTTTGGAAAGCTTCCCCCTTTGTCTAAATACGAACACATTAATCTGGCAGGACGCGGAGGATCAGGAAAAATCCAGAAACTGCCGTGTGCGATTTCCAGCTCATGTAAGTGTCTCCACACGTTATTCTTAATTAATTATATTTTATTGAAGCAATTAGGTGACTGACAACCCCAGTTAAGTGGTAACAAGAAGACCATGTCTTGTCACATGCCAGTGATCAGACGGTGAAGCCGCACGTCCCTGGGGCTGGCGCCGCGCGGGTCGCAGGAGGCAGACGGGCCAGCGAAACCCGCAGGCGGGGCCCTGAGCTATGCCCCCGGCCGCCCACCCCCTGTTTGCCCCTGGTGCCCCCCGCCCCCCACCAAGGGAAAGAGGCCCCTGCCCCTCCCCCACCCTTCCGCTTCTCTTCTCTTCGTTTTAATTTCCGGAACCAGTGAGGACAGCTGTTCCAGTCCCAAACCTGGTGCTTCTCCGGGAAGTTGGGTTCATCCGTCTAATTTTACACCTTTCACTCTGTTCCCCGTGGTCGAGTGCTTTCCGTCAGGGCGTCAGAGAAATTTCATGCTTCCTGCCTTTCCTGAAACAGCCCGTGGCGCTCGGAGCGGCCCGCGCACCTGGCTCAGCCCCGGGGCTCCGGGACGTAATTGGGATTGTGACCGCAGCGGGGTGGGCGTCCTTGACGCGGCTCAGACCGAGGGACAGCGACCACACGGCGACGGGGTGCGCGTGGAAGTGGCACTGTGTTCTTCAGTCCCATTTCCCTGACCTCAGAGCCGTTTCCTCGGGGACATGCCGAAAGCCTGGGGGTTTGTGGGGTTCGGAGTTGGGTGGCTGTTGTGTTCTTCTGAGGATGAATGTTGTTGAGAATATCACCCATTGTTGTCACCGATGTTGTTAATACCCTCGTCTTCGCACCTTTCCAGCCTGGTTGTTGGGGGTGGGGGTGTCAGAGATCACGCTGAAAGCTCTCGCGTCTGGCTTTCTGGCCCTGCCCTCCTGCCTCTCAGTGGCCACGGCCAGCCCCCATGTCCCCCGCCCGCCAGCACCTCCCCCTCCCTGTCCCTCGAGCTGCCGTGCATTCCCACAATGCGTGTGCCCGGGACACACTCCAGAAACCACGTGTGCCTGCATACAGCTGCTTCACAGCACGACGATGGCTCCTGGTCTAGGAGATGGGCCTGGTGCCCACTTAGGATCTGGGGGAGGGAGCACCCCTTGCTCTTGTAAAGATCAAGAACCGCTCACGAAGTCGCTGTGGGAGGACCACACACGGCCCAGCCACAGCCCTGGCGCCCACGTTCACGCCGTTGAGCTGGCTGGGGTCCTCACGTCTGCGGCAGAGCGGAAACAAAGCCATGGCTGAGGTAGGGATTTAGTCCTAGGGTCCCTGCAACAGGTCTCTCCCACGATAAGGATCGAGATGAGGCCCGGCAAAAACAAAGGGGCACACTGTTGACCTCTTGTCACTTGTCTCTTAAATCCCACCCTGGGTTTGCGGCAAATCTTCCCGATCCCCATCTGGAGAACAGACCTTGCACTTTGCCTCTAGGGCTTCAAGCTCCCAGGAAGGATTTTAGGTGTTTCCAGACCCTGGGACGCAGTTCCCTTGGCAGGAGAGAGTGCATGGGAGGCAGATTGGTTCCTGGATTCGTGCAGGGGCTGATCCGGGGACCCCACCATGCCGTGGCTGAAGGGGGAGCTGTCCTGGTGGGGCTGGTGTCCTGGGGGACTCACACCCTTTGTTCACTGTCAGAAGACAAATGTCACGCGTTCGGAGGCGAGAGCATTGACTCAGAGGGTGTGTTATTGTGTGGGGGCCCATGGCCAGCGTCTCTGATCCGAGGGCATCTGAGCAGAGACCGGGCACTGTCCAGGAGCCAGCCTGCGGGAGCCAGCGAAGGAGCATTCCCGCAGGGGGTGGGAAGGAGCTGAAGGCACAGCGTCAGCTCCGGCAGCTGCAAGACCAGCGGAGCGGGCAGCTCAAACACGGACGTGTAGGGAGCCTGGAAGTCCCAGACCAACGGGCCAGCCAGTGTGTTTCCCGGTGAGGACCCGTTCCGGCCTGTAGCCACCCACCGGGCCGTGTCCTAGCATGGGGGATGGGGATGATGCATCCTCTGTTTTTAAGGGCACCCATCCCACCACGGAGCCCCATCCCCGTGACCTCGTCACACCAAATTACCTCCCATTGCTGGGGCTTCACCAGGGCAAGTATGGGGGACACGAGCGTTTAGCCTTAGCCGCCAGGCCCAGACCCCGCCTGGTTTGCCAGCGATGCCCTGTTGATTCCGGGACCCCTCGGGATGCACGTGAGACAGACACGGCCCACGCGCTCACTCACAAGGAAGCACCTGCGAGAGCCTGCGAAGACGTCCAGAGCACAAGGTGTTTGCCATCACCAGCGACTCCTCCCTCCTTCTAGAAGGTTCTTCCCCCAGTTCCTCACAGGGCTGTTCTGACTCACCATGTCGGGCGCCACTGGAAGGCCAGCTCCCTCGAGGGACAACCCCTCTGTGTCCACCTGGTGTGAATGCGCCTGCACCCCATGCGCTCCGCCATACGCCCACCCTGCTGGGCGGCCGTGTCCTGCACCTGGCTGCCAGCGCACCCACAGAGCAGGGCCCCCGCTGCCCGGGCTCGGCACGGGGGAGATGTGGCACCGCCGAGCCCTTCCTCACGGCTCACGAACGGCGGGGAGACTGGGCTGAACCACTTTGACAGCGGTTTGCTATCTTTTCAGAAAGCTGCACATGAACATCTTTATGAAGTCTCTCCAGAAACCCTCCCCCCAGATAGAGTCCCAAGAAAGAGGAGTGCATAGGTCACAATATAGAGGTCATGGATTACATGGAGCACTGGGTGTGGTGAAAAAATAATGAATACTGTTATGCTGAAAATAAATAAGTTAATTAAAAAAAACCTGAGAAAAAAAAATTTTTTTTAAATGTGCAGGAAAGTTCCTAGAAGCCTTAGCTTCCTGGCTCCAGATCGGAGCCATCCAAGGGCACGCTCGTAGGAAAATGGGTCAAGGGGGCCACAGCGTATCCCGCAGGGTAACCCAGCACCGTGACGGTGGGAAGGCATCATCACCATGGAGATGACCGTCACAGACGTTGTGCTGAGACAGAGGCCAGACTCCAGGTGTGCTCGCCATGTCATCCTACTTCTGGGGACCTTAGGGCTAGGCCAGGCTAATTGTACTGGTTTCTTAAAGCTGCTGTAACAAATTGTCGCACACGTAGTGGCTTAAACAACATGTCCGTGTTGTCCTGCAGTTCTGGAGGTGAGGTGTCTGCACGGGCCGGCAGGGTTGTGTCCCTCTGGGGGGGAAGGGGGACAGTCCATTTCCTGGCCATTCCCAGCTTCCGGGGATGCCCGCGCTCCTTGCCGTGTCCCACGTCACCCTGTCCTCTGCCGCCACCAGCATGTGTCCTCCTCTGACGCTGACCCTCCTGCCTCCCTTTTGCAAGGTCTCTGTGACGACACGGGGCCCACCCAATCCCTGGCCACTTTCCCCATCCATGCTCGAACAGCCCCTGCAAAGCCCCTGGGTCCACAAGCCACGTTTGGACAGGAACTGAGGATTGGGACATGGACACTGTGGGGGGTCGTTATTCCGCCGACCACACTCACGGACCACAGCAGAATGGTGGGTTCCCGGGGGGTGGTACAGCCTGTGACTGGACATGGGGACTGCTCCCGGGTGCCGGCACCTGTGTCGATCAGAATGTCAGGGCTGTTTCCAAGGGCGTGCGTGTGTGTGAGGACGGCTCAGGCCGCACTGGGAGCCGGGGCCCATCGCGGCATGTGTTCCAGCTCTGTACCAACTCCAGCCTTCCTGTAGGTGCTGGGCCTTCCGTGGGGCACTCCCATCCCTGCGCTTGGCCCAGCAAACCGGGAAATACCCACATGCTGGTGTTCGTGCACAGTGTTGTGACATCTCAGCCTCTGAGGGGGCGTGAGGTCGGGGCACAGGGAGGTGGGAAGACGGTGCAGAATGGCCCCTCGGGACCCATTTCAGTCCCCGTGCAAAGGAGCGTAATTTACTGCGTTAACGGGGCCCCTGACGGTCCACACAGCAAGCCTTCTGAGTGGTCTGGAGCCGAAGCTCGTGGCGATCATCAGTCCCCCAGCCCTCACTGGTCTTCACGGAGCTCAGCCAGTGTCTACCAGGGGGTGGACGGACCCATGGGACCGAGGTTCCACACATAGGACTGTGTTCTTTTGGAGACACCAACTCTCGTAGGCTTCTCTGCTTGAAGGCACTGGAAACTGAGCAGCTCAGGAAACTGCCAGCAATTCTGCTAAAAGGAAAGCTTTGGCTGTCCAAGGCCCAGCGTGGGCAGGCACAGACGTGGAGGGCGCTCAGCCCTATCCCATGGCTTGGACCAGAGTGGCTGCCCCTGCAGCAATGGCGAGGGCTCACGGTCAGGGGACCAGCGTCCCTAACCTTGAGCTTCTCCCTCGTTTGCTACCAGAATCAGAACCAGCAAATAAACCTCGAAACAGCTGGGACTCAGAGACACGCTACGCCCCCATAACACTCTTTAAATAACTACAACATTCAAAGGGGTTCCCTCTCTCTCCAGAAGGAACTAAAATGTGTTCTTCACAGATAAATATTTCAGACCAGACCAACTCATCTGGAGCAAATGTTACCTTTTAAAGATGCCAATTGAAAATTAAACATCAAAACCTTAGGGTTCACTGGGGCCCCAGGAGCAGCCTGGGTGCTCTTCAGAGCTGGGACACGGTGGCCCTCGGCCCACGGTGGCCACTGGCCCACGGCCCCTACGGGCCTGCAGTGAATCTGACTTTGTATTGTTGTTTCACTTCGTGTGTTTTAGGATTATTCTAAAGAGGAAATAGGTTAAGAAGAAGAGCTATCAAGCATATCTTGAGCTGGTTGTGTATGAGTGAAGTGAGTCCCCAGAATCCTTCTAGAGAGATTTGGCACTGGTCCTTCAGCTGCCGGCTTCACGGCAGCCATAAAATGTCATTTAGTTTTTAATACTCCCAGTTTGGAAACTCTGAAGGGGCATCAGTCACCGCGATCGGAGATACGACATGCAGTGGCTAAGAATACTCAGAGTTTCGGAAGACTGATAGCCATCATTAATGTTCACGGGCTCAGGGCACCACACACCATCCTTGATCAGACCCAGTAGTGAGTGTGACTCCACCTCTTATCCCAGATGAGAACTAGGGCGCTCAGGGAGGGGAAGTGACTTGCTCAAAGGCACACAGCTCAGGCCTCAGTGGGGATCTAGACCATCCAAGTCCTGGGAACAGCCAGCTGTATCTCAGGAGAGCTGGCTCTTTATACTGAGACAGACGAGCTGGCGTTGTAGGAAAGCCCAGTGACACTTTAATGCCTTTCCTGTAAGTTATTGTGGAAAAGGAGAATATCTTATGATCATCCTTCCACCAGCCCACCCCTCCGTCCTCTTATCCATCCATCCATCTGTCCATCCATCTGTCCATCCATCCACCCATCCATCTGCCTATCCATCCATCCATCCATCTGTCCATCCATCCACTCATCCATCTGTCCACCCATCCATCCATCCATCTGTCCATCCATCTGTCCATCCATCTGTCCATCCATCCACCAATCCGCCCTCTTATCCATCCATCCATCCATCCATCTGTCCATCCATCCACTCATCCATC
>NC_081563.1:138519995-138529504 GCF_022355385.1 Mustela nigripes
ATCCATCCATCCATCCATCTGTCCATCCATCCACTCATCCATCTGTCCATCCATCCACCAGTCCGCCCTCTTATCCATCCATCCATCCATCTGTCCATCCATCCACTCATCCATCTGTCCATCCATCCATCCATCTGTCCATCCATCTGTCCAGCCATTCATCCATCTGTCCATCCATCTGTCTATCCATCCATCCATCCATCTGTCTATCCATCCACCCATCCATCTGTCCATCCATCCGTCTGTCCATCTGTCCATCCATCTGCTAATCCCCCCATCCCCCCATACCCCCATCCGTCCATGTGTTCATACATCCATCTCTTCATTCACCTGCTCATCCATCTGTCCATCTGCCCATCTACCATCTGTCCTTCTAGTTACTGGGGACTCCACGACCAGTGGAGCTGAGGAGGTCCCTGCTTTCATGGATCTGATGTTCCTCTTCGCCATCCTATGCTGTCATCAAAACAGAGAGCCACGTCATGTCCTCATGAAGACCCCCGCATCCCCACCTTTGGGCTCATGTAGTGAGTCTGATTTTCGAGCTGCATTAGTTACTCCTTCGTGCAAGGAACGGCTGCATTTATAGATGTGATGACCTCAGCAGAGACCACGCCTGGGTAACCGCCGGCATAGCTTCTCGCCTTCTTTACTCTCGTTTTTAGATGGGCACTGTTCCCGTGGGGCCAGACGGCCCAGCTGCAACACGGAGGCTCAGCCGCCGGCTGGGCTGCACTGTGTCACCTGCTTCAAAGACGCCACCGCAGCCGTGTCTCAGATGGCCCGTCACCTGCTCTACAGCCACACTGAACAGGCCATTTCATTGACCTCTGACACAGAGCAAGCTTGGAGTTCAAACAAATAAAAGTGAGCCCTGAGTGCCAGAAAGGAGGAGTATGTGTATGTTAGGGGATGTGTGGGGACAGACAGGGGTCAGCGCCATGGGCGGACCACAGCAGGCAGCCCGTGGTGTTGTGCATGGGCTGGAGAGAAGCCTCAGTGCCCACAGGATGTGGCCGTCAGCATTCTCCCTCCTCGGCACAGTCCCGCAGGGGGACCAGGCACAGGGCCTCATCTCAGCACGGGACCGTGGGTCCATGTCTTCACCTCTCTGCGCCTCCCGGCTCATCTAGAAGGAGGGGTGCAGTCTCCCGGCCCTCGGAGCACAGGGGCCGAGCCTTGCTGGGTCTCTCCCTTCACTCCGCCCAGCAGAGCAGCTGAAGGAGGCCTTTCGGCCCCTGATCTAATTCGCCGTCGCCTGCAGACAGCGGCCCTTTCTGTCGTGGGGCTGTCCCGTGTCTGGTTCACTGCGTAATCCTGCCAGGTGGGTGAATGTCTCTGTCTTCACTCTAGTCTACCCTGGGACACACTGAGGGGAGTCTCAGTGAATGCTGATAGGAAAATCTGGGCCCCCCGGGCCTGACCCAGGACAGCCAGGGCTGGCTCCTGACTGCTCCCCAGAGACAACTGTGCAGTCTGTCCCCAGTGGTGTGGTCAGGACTGGGCACCCTGCACATCTCTAGTGGTACGCGGGGGCGTGAGAGTAACCATAGAAATTCGCAGATGCTGTAGATGAGCCTCCTTCCCAGAGAGCTGGTTTTTGACGTTTGCCAGTGCCCCCCGCTTGGACTCCTAAAGTCTAGATTCCTGAGCACGGCATCCGAGGGCTCTCCTGTTTTCCTAGCTCAGCTCAAGGTGACTTAAGGAGAAGGAAGAGAAGGGGGCTGGGGAGGGCTTGACTGGCTCCCATACCTGGAGCCCCATGGTAGGGCATGGTAGAGACGCACCCCGGCACTCCGACTGTGCCCTCGGACTCGGCTGGCCCCGTCCCCCAGCCTCGTCCGCTCTGACGTTGCCTGCAGCATCAGCAAACCCAGGGAAATGGCTTTGCTTCGCTAGGAGCTGTAGCCAGAGCTGTGGGGCTGCATCTCATGGCCTTGATCTATCTCTTCGTTTCCCCTTGAACCAATCGATCTGGATGGAATGTTCTGGTTGGCCAGGCCTGGGCCCTGAGAGGGGGCAGAGGCAATCCCGCCAAGTCTCCAGGGCCAGGGCGGAGGGAGGCTGGGGCCTGACGCTAGAGGAAGGGGCGTGCGCGCAGGGCGGACCAGACCCCAGGTCGACTGTGTTCCTCCCCCCTGTGTCTTTCTCATCCAGAACGGACGTGCTCCTGGCTGTTTGTCTCTACGTGATGTCGGTGCAGGACGCCCATCCGTGTTGGCCGTAGCTTTAAACCACCATTCTCACGCGCCTTCCCGATCCTTCCTTTGCCTCTGAGCCCTCTGCCTCCTCCCCCTGCATCCCCCTCCACACCCCCCTCCACCCCCCCCCCCACCACCTTCCTTCTGCTGGACTGAAGCACCTGCAGGTCCTTGCGGGTCCCAGCTGCCGGCATGGGCCGTCGTCCCGGGAGAGGGCGTGAGTGGGAGAGGGAGCGCGACACCTGCTCCCTGTGCTCCACGGCGGAACCGGCTGGGAGGGAGATGGACTCTCCTCACTGTCCTGGCCGGCGACCCAGGTCTGTGTCCTCACCCGTAGGTGGGTGCAGATCCCAGCGCCACGGTGGGGATCAAGTGGAGCCTGACACCCTGCACGGTGGCGGAGCCCAGATCACGCGTGTCCCTGCCGCGATGACGGGTCTGAGGCGAGATCACGGCCTGGCACACGGTAGGCACCGAGATGGTTGTGATGGACGGCCTCCCCGCCCCAGCGACTGTCCGCCACGGGTTCTCAGCAGGCCCGCTCATCGTGAAAGGTGTCTCCTGGTCCTACATCTCCACGCTCCCGTCAGTTCCTGTGTGCATGGGCTCGGGCCAGGGGGACACGGGGCACGGACGCAGCAGTATCAGCAACACACACGTATCTCTGTGGTCTGGAGGCTGGCGGTCCAAGGTCACGGCGCACAGGTTGGCTCCCCTGAGCCCTCCCTCCTTGGCTTGCAGAGGGCGTCTTCTCCTCCCCGTGTCCTCACGGGCTGGTCCCCCTGTGTGTCTCTGCCCCAGGCCGTTCTCATAAAGACACGTGTCAGACTGGACGAGGCCTACACTCATGACCTCATTGTAACTTAATTCCACCTTCAAAGACCCTCTCTCCAAACATGGTCCCGTTCTGAGATCCTGTGTTGGGGCGGGGAAGGGGGGAGTCCATCACAGGAAATTTGGGGAGTCGCCGTTCAGCCTGTAACACCGCCCAGCAGCCTGCTGGAAGCTGACCCGTCACCTGGGGTGAAGGCTCTGTGCCACTGTGGGGGGCGACCTGGGACGGGGCCCCTGCGGTGCCCCCGCCCTTGGTCAGCTCGTGGCGCCGGCTGCTTCGGCTGGGCTGTCTCGGCAGGGGTGGGGTCCTGCGGGTCCCCGGGCAGCCTGCGGTTTGGCAGAGACCCTACTGCTGCTGGTCCGTGGGCTCCTGGGAAAGGGCCTGGAGTCATCCCCTGCGACGGGGTGGCTGTGCTCGCAGTGCCGGTCACCACGGTCTCCGGCCAGCACGGGAGTAACCGTGGAAGGCGCCGTCGGCTCTCAGAATCGGAATTCCAATTACGGCCATTGCCGGTCGTGCCCTGGTGGGAGGTGAATCTGAAACCCGTCAAGAAGCCCCTTGCTGGGACACTAGGCAGCTCAGCGGGTGAAGCCTCTGCCTTCGGCTCAGGTCATGGTCTCAGGGTCCTGGGATCGATTCCGGCATCGGGCTCTCTGCTCAGCGGGGAGCCTGCTTCCCCCTCTGCCTGCAGCTCCCCTGCTTGCGCTCTCTCTCTCACAAACAAATAGGTACGATCTTTTAAAAAAAAAAGAGAGAGAGAGAGAGAAAAATAAAGAAAAAAAGCCGCTTGCTTTCCTCCTGCTGAAGTCGACACAGCCCTTGTGTCAATCAGGACAAGCAGCCGGCTGGACCCCCCGCCCCGTCGGTGACGGTCTCCCCGGGGAGTGGCAACACCCACATCCCCCTGCACCCTGGTGCTCAGGTGTCTTTCAGCGACGGGGGCAGGTGGAGATTCCCACCCGGGTCCCTCCTGGCGGTTCTGCCGGCACAACCGGAGAGGCTGGCCCTCGGCCAACCGGAGGTCTCAGGACTTCCATCGGGAAGTGGGGGCTGCTCCGCGTCCCCTCAGCAGTGGTTCTCAAGCAGGGTCTCCAGGCCAGTGGCCTCGGGATCGCCCCAGGAAGTGTTGGAGACTTGTCAGCCCTGTCCCAGACCTGCTGGGCCCAAGTCTCTGGGGCACAGCGCTGGGAGGTAGACCTAGAGCTTACCAGCCCCAAGTGGTGCTGGCCACAGGCACCTTTAAATACCCTGGGAGCCACACTGGAAGTGCCGAGAGGGGTGCCTGGGTGGTGCCGTCGGTCGAGCATCTGATTCTAGGTTTCAGACTCAGGTCCTATTCTCGTGGGTCGAGCCCCACGTCACCATCTTCTTGGGGATTCTCTCTCTCTGCCCCTGCACGTGGGTGCTCACACTTTCTCTCAAATAAATAAATCTTTTTCTAAAGAAGAATGAAGAGAAAGCTGAAGTGATTCTTTGATGGAAATACACATGACATAAAATTTGCCATCCTAACCGTTTTTATGTCTGCAGCTCTGCAGCATCAGGAAGGGTCACAGTGTCCCACAACCATCCCCACCGTCCCCCCCAGTGCTCCGTCGTCTTCCCAAAATCAAGTGATGTCCCCTTTCAACACCAGTCCCTCCTTCCCTCCCCCAACCCCCGACAGCCACCACTCAACTTTCTGTCCCTGTGAATGTGCCGGGTCTAGGTACATCATATAAGCAGAGGGATGCAGTGTCTGTCCCTTTGTGACCAGCTTATCCCATGGAGCATAGTGTCCTCAAGGCTCGTGCGTGAGGTAGCAGGTGTCCGCATGTCCTTCCTTTATTGAGGCTGAGTCATAATCTATCCCATGGTTGGACCGCGTCTCCTTTACCCATTTCTGGGACGAGGGACACCCGGGTTCTTTCCGTGTCTTGGCTGCGGTGAACACGAGAGTGCACATGTCTCCTTGAGTTCCTGTTTTCATTCTTGTGGACAGATGCCGAGACGTGGCATTGCCGGATCATAGGGTCGCTCTAGTTTTAATTTTCTGAGGCCCCTCTGTACTGTTTTCCGTAGCGGCTGCACCAGGGTGCCTCCCTGCTCGCAGGGCACTGGATTCCCTCTTTCCAAGTCCTCTCCGGCGCTTGCCTGGCTTCTCTTCTTGACGGTGGCCGTTCTGCCTGGTGCGAGGTGACGTCTCACAGTGGTTTTGATGTGTGCTCCCCTGGTGATGAGTGACGTTGAGCGTCTTCCCCGTACCTGTCGCCCATCTGCCCATCGCCCTCAGAAAGACAACTGTGCGGATCCTCTGCCCCTTTTTTAATTGGATCATGAGGGGTTTTTTGGTTTGCAAATATTTTCTCTTACTTTGCAGGTTGTCTCTTCATTTTGTGGATGGTGTCCTTTGCTATGCAGAAACTTTTTTAAAAGTTTGATGTGGTCTTTTTTTTTTCCCTTTTCGTTGACAAATCAAAAGTTCGTCATCCAGGCTGATGTCGAGGAGTTTCCCGACCGTGTTTCCGTCTGGGAGGGTTGTGCTTTCAGGTCTTCTGTTTGCGGTTCGCATCCCTTTGAGATGATTTCTGTGGGTAGTGTGAGATGGGGGACCAGTTTCATACTTTTGCACGAGGGAGCCAGGTCTGTCAACACCGTCCTAAAGCCCTAACGTGCCTAACGCTTTCCTTGTTGGATAGTCTTGGCTCCGTCACACACTAATTGGCCGTATGAGTGTGGGTTTATTTCTGGGCTCTCCGCTCCGTTCCCCTGTTCTGTGGGCCTGTCTTTATGCCAGGACCACACTGCTGTGGCTGCTGCAGATTTGAACGTGGTTCATGGTCAGACCTGCCCTGCCTTCAGCTCTTTCTTCTTTCTCAAGATTGCTTTGGCTCTTTGGGGTCCTTTCTGGTTTCCTACAAATTTTAGGATTGCTTTTTCAAGTTCCGTGAAAAATGTCGTCGATAGGGATTGCCCTCCTCTGTAGATTGCTTTGGGCGGTACGGACGTCTTAACGACATTCACTCTTCCGGGCCCTGGGCATGAGTGTCTTCCATTTCTGTGTCTTTTTCGGTTTCTTTCGCTGATGCCTCTTGATCTCCAGGAAGCAGGTCTCCTCTTCCTCGGTTAAATGTAGGGCTGGGCATTTTATTCATTTCGACACAGTTTAGATGGGGTTATTGTCTTCATCTGTCTTTTTGAGGGTTTACGGATGCATAGAAACGAAACAGGTATTTTGGGGTATTGGTTTTGTTTCCCGCAACTTTACTGGGTTCGTTTATTCTGAGTTTCTCATGGAGCCTTTAGGGTTTTTTATGTGTAATTTCGCGTCACCTGTGAACAGTTTTACACCTTCCTTCCCAATACGGACACCTTTCTTTCCTCGCCTGCTTGCTCTGGCCAGGCCGCGGAGCACCGTGTGGAGGATGAGTGGGGGCGGTGGGCATCTTGTCTTGTCCTGATCTTAGGGGAAATCGCTCCGTCTCCCAGCATGGCGCGCGATGGCCCCTGTGGCCTCTGTTGTGATCAGGAGCGTCCTCTCTGCCCAGCTGGTTAGGAGTTCTTACCGAGAGCAGGCGTTAGGCACAAAGTTTCCCGAGTGAGATTTTGGAGACTGGGCTTGTGCATTTGAATACAAAGCCGTTTTCCTGGGGCAGGTGGGGGTGAACTGTCTGGACAATTTTTTCCTGATTCCCTGTCCTTAAGGCGCAGCAGACATCTGTGCGCAGACGCTGCATCTATGTCTGTCTTGGGGACCGGCCCTGTTGTCAGAGTGACGAGTGACGGGACGTCAGACCCAAGGAGGGGCTGCCCTGGGAGGTGTTTGGAAACACTCAGGAGGCAGCAGGACGGCTCTGGCCCGAGTTCTCAATAGAGTAACGTGGCCCTCGAGGCCGACCAGGAGCCTCTCAGGTGAGACCGGATTCTGTGGCCTGTTTCCTTCTTAAGAAAGGCCTCTGCAGGGGCCCCCAGAGTCCAGACCTCCGGAGACTGTCCCTCTGTGTCGCGTGTCCTGTGTCCTCCTCCCTCACCCTCCCTGATCTCTTCCCCCCCCCCCCCTTCCCCCCCCCCCCCCCCCCGTCCCTCCCTCCCTGTCTCTGGACCTGCAAACCTGCTGAGGTCGCTCCTCCCCCTTGAGCCAGCTGTGGGGTGCGGGACGCACACCGAGTGCCAGCTGCTTCCTCTAAGGACACCAGCGGCGCGCGGGAACCCCTTCAGGGCAAGGAGTCGGGCCATCAGAACCATCAGAACGCTTCCCCTTCTGAGTTGGTTGTTATGAACAACTCTCGGGACAGTGGGGGCCTCCGTGGGTTAAGCCTCTGCCTGCGGCTCAGGTCATGGTCTCAGGGTCCTGGGATCGAGTTCTGCATTGGGCTCTCTGCTCGGGGGGAGTCTGCTTCCCCCCTGCCTGCCACTCCCCCCACTTGTGCGCTCGCGTGCTCGCTCTCTCTCTCTCTCTCTCTGGCAAATAAATAAATAAATAAATCTTAAAAAAAAAAAAAAAAAAAAAAACGGACCAACCATCAGCGCAGCCTGGCCCGCCGCGGCTCCGGTGTGACGCGCTGATGGCTGAGGGCGCTGCGGATTGGCACCGAGGTCTGGGAGGCTCCCGTAGCCTGTGCGTCTCAGAGTGCCCGCAGCACTCACTCGCGCTGTTGGTGTTCCTGCTGGAGCCGCTCCGGGAGGGTGACCGCCAGATGCTTCCAGCAGCAGACGGGGCGGGTCCTGCAGGGCAGACACAGGTCAGACGGCAAGAGCCGCCGAGCTGGGGTCACCGTAGCCGCAGTCTGGCTGTGAGCCGGGGACAGCCAGGCACGTCCGAGGAAGCAACACCGTCGCTCCGTCAGGTTTCTGTCCGGACGCACCTGCCCCTGCCCCACCCCAGGGTTGTCGTTGGCCCTTGAGTGGGTCCAGCTTAGCTCTTGAGTTACAGCCCAGTGAAATCACATGTAGATGGGTCAGCTCCCCCCCACCCCCAGGCAGCTGTGAGCTGGGAGTCCTGGGGGTGCTTAGAACAGTCCTGGAGGGCAGAGTCAGGGTCTGGGGCTGGACCTTCTGCAGGCAGTCAGGGAGACGGTGAGGCAACGCCGTGCTTCCCTGTGCTCTGCCGATGCCCTGGGGGTCCCTTGGCTTGTGGCTGCGGGACTCCCATCTCTGCTCAGCCACCACTCAGCCTTCTGTCCGGTCTGTGGACACCTCCTCCCCTTCCCCCCCGTTCATTTCTGAGGTCTCCTGCGCCTGCTGGTGACGCCTCCCTGGCGGGCATTGCCGGGCCCTTCCGGTCTCCTGCGTGGTAACCCGTACATCCTAGACTGCTTGGCGATGCCTTGGAGCCAAAGCCTGGGGGACGTGAAGACTCCAGCTCCTGGCGGTTCTGAAAGACACGTGGACATCCAGGGGAAATCTCAACCTGCCCGTTCTTCCATGGCTGCTCCCCAGCCCAGCACAGTGCTGGGAGGGGCACGCTCAGCCCAGGGAAGCAGACCCTTTCCAGCCCCAGCCTTGTGGCCCGTCGACCCCTCGCCCCCTCCCCTGCTGTCCTTGCTTCCACTTTGCTTGGGTGATCCTGGCTGTCTCTCCCCTCCCAGGCCAAGGCTCTCTCCCTGGGGGCCGTGGCCACACTATTCCTTTTGTCCCTTTGTCCGACTGATTCCCATGGAAGCATTAGCCTATGGAGGTCCGCCCACTGTTCCTGTAAGTGCCCTACTGTGTGTGCGCCGTGAACGGAGCTTCGTCAGGCTCTGAACCGCACCGACCCCGTGGCAAGGGCATCAGTGTCCACGGCCTCAGGACAAGTACCCCTCAGAGCAGGAGGCACGTGCTGAAGCCACTGTTTGCAAAGCCTGTGTTGTGTGTGCTTGAATTCTAAGCATAACTCTCCGAGTGGGTGTCTGCAAGCCCCATTTTACCAGAGTGTGGACAGGTGAAGCGCTGTCTGGAACCAAGGCGGGGGGAAGGTATCGGGCGCCAACCCGGGAGTGTCTGATGCCGAACCCTGGAGCACCAGCCTTGGCAGCGTGGGTCATGGGTGCCGACGGCCGTGGGAATCGTTGTCTCTCAGAAGCTTCCCTCTGCAGGTGGCTCCTCCCACTGCACCGGGACGTCCGGGAACCCAAGGGCCCACGGTGGCAGCGCAGGGTCAGGACCAGGCCTGCTGGGTGTGACAGCCAGAGGACAGACTGTTTGCAGGTGCCCCTCACGCTGGAGGCATGACGTCACCAAGCACCATGGAGGGAGCTGTCTCAGCTGGGAGAAGTCCTCTCTGTCCCGGTGGGGCAGGCGTCCCCACATGGGACGCGAGAAGGCTAGGAAGAGCTCACCGCTGCTTCTGTTTACGATGATTGATTGATTGATTGATTGATTGTGTTTACGATGACTGACTGATTGATTGTGTTTACGATGACTGACTGATTGATTGTGTTTACGATGATTGATTGATTGATTGTGTTTACGATGATTGATTGATTGATTGTGTTTACGATGATTGATTGATT